>NW_022145633.1:88905-235148 GCF_002938485.1 Sitophilus oryzae | reverse complement strand
CTTCTTCCCAATGATTCTGCATGTTAATCCCCTTTAAGTTTTCGTGGAAAATGTCCTTGTACCTTTTGAGTTGTCCACCCGGCCTCCTCTTACCGTCTACAAGCTCACCTTAAAGCAGAGATTTTGGTATGCGGTTTTCTTGCATTCTGCATACGTGACCAGCCCATCTTAAGCGGGATTATGTAACCATGACTTCAATACTCTCGCAGTTAGCTTTTTCAAGGACCGCTACGTTTGAGACATCATGGAACCACCGGATTCTTAAGAGTTGTCTGAGGTGTCTCTGTTGCAACTTGTTTAATGCCTTCATGTGTCGGCGGTACGGCACCCAGGTTTCGCTCCCATATAACATGGTGGGGATTATAATTGCTCGGTACACTGCCAGTTTCGTTTTTGTACTTAAGTCATGATTGTAGAAAACCCTGTCTTTTAATTCCCAGAATGCTCTTGAGGCGCTGCTAATCCGGCGCTGAATTTCAGAGTCGATATTTGCCTTTTCCGAAATCAAGCTACCGAGGTAATCAAATTCCGCTACATATTCCAATAGTTCCTCTCCGATTTTTACAGCATTGTTATGATCTTCCGGGGGAGTGCACATGATTTTGGTTTTGTCGATGTTTAGCTTAAGGCCCAAAGCCTCGTATGCTCAGGTATATGTGTTCAAAATTTCTTGTAATTGTTGTAACGTGTTTGCAACTAAAGCGCAGTTATCAGCGTATTGAAGTTCTGTGATGAATTTTGTTTTTGCCTTCAGTCTTTTTATGTTGAACAGACCGCCGTCATATCTGTATCTAATGCCCAATCACCTCTCCTGCAGATTGCTGTCCACTATAATGGAGAGCGCTGCCATGAATATGTTGAATAGGAGAGGCGCTAAGACACATCCCTACCTAACTCCTGTATTAGTCAGGAAGGGATCGCTCAGTAATCCATGATGTGACACTCTTGACTGGTTGTTGTTATGGAGGCTTTTACACACTGTAAGATATTTGTTGGGTACTTCGAACTTTTTCATAATTGCCCAAAGTGCATCTCTGTTCACAGAGTCGAAGGCTTTTGTTAGATCGATGAATGCAACATAAAGTTTATACTGCTGCTCTTTTACTTTTTCCTGTAGTTGGCGGATGGAAAATATGGAATCGACGGTGCCACAGTTGGTGCGAAAACCCGTTTGCGATTCTGAAAGATTTTTTTCTATATGTGGGTGAAGGCGATTTGACATAATTTTTGCAAGAATTTTTCCTCCGATAGGCAATAGTGTAATTCCCCGGTAATTTCCGCAGTCTGATGCACTTCCTTTGTTCTTAAATATATTCACTATATTCGCGTTGCAAAAGTCCTGAGGTACCTCTCCGCTTTCCCATATGACATCGAAGAGAGCCTTAAGATGACCAATAAGTTCTTTACTTGCACACATGCACACTTATAGATTTCCGCCGGGATCGCGTCACAGCCAGCTGATTTGTTGGTTTTAAGCTGTTTTATGGATGCCATTATTTCCTGTTCTGTTATTGGGGTATCTAATACATCGAGGCTGTTATACTGAGGTATTGTGGTTAGTGCTTCTATATTGGGGTTGTTTTCTTGGTTAAGGATATGGCTGTAGTGCTCTTTCCAGCGGTTTCTAATTTGCTCTTCCTCTTTTAGAAGTTCGCCATTTTGTGCCATGATTAGACAGCTCACCTTTTTGGTTGGACCGTATACTTCTTTTACAGCCTCAAAGAATTGACCATAATCGTGATGCGTGGCGTACTCTTGAATCTGATTAGCCTTTTGTGACCACCAATCATCCATTAATTGGCGCAGATTTCTTCGAAGCGTGTTGTTGGCTGCTTTAAAGTTGTCTACCAGTCTTGGATTGTGTAGATTTGCAGTGACTGACTGCTTGATGTGCTCTGTGCTTTTGTTCCAAGAAGGTCTGTATATGAGGTTGATTTTCGTTAAACCAGTCTGGTTGTTTCTTTTTGTTAGACTTTCCCAGTACTGCTTCGCAAGTTTTATGAATCGCATCCCTTAATTGTGTCCAGCCTTGTTCAGCTTCCAAGATTGAGATTGAAGTTATCGGTGGAAGTGATTCTTTGATGGCTTCCCGGAGGGCGTCGGCGGTATTTTTTGTCTCTAGACCCCGTACGTTCAATCTGGTCATGTTGTTTTGCTTTTTACAGGGTGGATGTTTGGGTTTTAACTGAATTTTCATTTTTGAAATTAAAAGTCGGTGGTCAGTGCTGCATTCGGCATCTATTCTGGCTTTTTTGAGTCTGACATCTTTTAGATGCGTCCTTCGAACGATTACGTGGTCCAATTGATGCCAGTGACCTGATCTGGGATGTTTCCAGGTAGCTTTAAACTTGTCCTTTAACATGAACCACGTATTGGCGATGCATAGAATATACTCAGTGCATGTTGTTAATAAGCGTTCACCATTGCTATTTACGTTTCCTATTCCATGTTTTCCCAATACGTCAGGCCATATTTCCTGTTGTCTACCGACACGAGCATTAAAGTCACCTAGCAAAATGATTCGTTCGTGCTTTGGAATTCGTTGGAGAGCATTTTGTAGGGCTTGGTAAAATTTATCCTTATCCTCAATTTTAGCATCTAGGGTGGGAGCGTAGGCACTAATGATGTTGACGTAAGATTTGTCTGATATGGGGTACCTTAGGGTCATAAGACGTTCGGAGACACCAATAGGTACTTCTGTTAATTTGGTGGCGATTTCGTTTTTGATTGCAATGCCTACGCAATGAATTCTCCTGTGTGTTGCGGGGTGACCTTTCCAAAAGAAGGTGTAATGCTCCTCAGTGAGACTACTCTAATCCGCAAAGCGGGTTTCGCTAAGAGCGGCAACATCTATATTTAATCGGTGGAGTTCCTGAGAGACCAGTGCTGTTCTTCTCTCTGGTCGGTTTGAATTTATCTTGTCCAGTAGAGTGCGGACGTTCCACGCCGCAAACGTGAAACATTGATGTTTGTTGTTTCTCCGATGATACGCTCGAGTAGGCACCCCCTCCCGCATATCCGATTGAGGGGGTATTTTACCTCCGGATGATGATTTTGTCCCACTCGAATGTTCCATCATTGTTAGCTGAGTGAAAAGGTTTAACTGTTACGGTTACGCCGCCGCATAGTTTTGGCTGCAACTGTAGCACGGGATGACTATTATGGCACAGTGAGGACCGCGACGATAGTTCCCTTGTGCTACGTTCTCGGCCGGCTAGGAGTAGTTTACTACTCCTCTTCCCCAGAAAGATGGTAGGTCTGAGGATTGTATAAGGTTATACCGCCTATACTCGGACGTCAGAGCCTCGTTTGTGTAAACAGGGTGCACCGCGTGAAGCTGAGGTTGACTTTTGGGTAAGCTGGACTATATGTATCGCTTCATTACCCCTGACACCCCATTCCATTTAAATACATGGCAAGCAGACAAATGAAATTTCCATATAGTGCCGCGCCGCGCCACGCCGCCGCCGCGGTCTAGTAGGCGACAACCTTTAAGCTCCAAGTGCCGCGGCTCGTGACGCCAACAAGGTAAGGTATACTACGTATAGAAAATATAATGGGTTAAAGTGAGATAGATATAGTTTATAATTGGCCATTGACCGCGTCATTCATAAAAGGATTTGTAAGGTAGGCAACTTTATATACATTTGTATTTGGTAGTTTGCTGACAGACCATATAAAAAGCGGCGGTTTTTGTCTTTATCTAGTAACCAGCGCAACTTGTTATTATTGTAATTTGTAATATTGTTTATTAGTTGAGAATCAATATAGCTGATTAAGAAATATCGAGTGCATTATTTCTATATAAATATATTACAGGATTTCAGATATATCGCTGGAAAATTTCGCCGTTTGGGCAGTTGGGCAACTTAAACACTTTATATCATGTTTATTTTACTTATTTTGATTATTTTTAGTTATTTTTTATGCAAGACGATTGTGCTGGGTTGGCGTTAGTTTCTATGTAATTTGACAAATAAATAAAGCTGTCTCTTTAGTTGTCAATTTTGAGTCAATATTTTTTAATTCTCTTTCGTGTCGATTGCTGATTGAATGGGAGCCAGAAATGGCTCAAAGCGAAATAAGTAAATTACCAACAGATATTCATGCTGAGGCGACAAACGCCATATCCAAACTACTTCCATTTAAATCCAGAATAACTTATAAAAAGGAATACAAAAATTTTCAAAAATGGAAACAATTAAAAAACGTGTGAGAAGAAATAAAGTTTTTAACCTGTCCTCGCTGTTAAAGTATCATTTAATCTACCTTTGCGGTTAAAATACTATTTTATCTACTATATTTGATAGTTATTAAAGTTCTTCTTAAAATAAAACATTTAATAAAGAAGAAGTGTTAATTATTATTAAAAAAGCAACATTGAAGAAGCAGAAGAAACCTCAACATAAGAAGAAATCTCAATATTGACAAAGTTCCTTAGAAATAGATGGACGACAAAAATTAAAGCATGGTACTCATGAGGAATTAAGAGACTTGTCAGAAAACACAATTAAAAGTAATAGAATAGCCTAGCAACAGCTTCCAGTAGTCAGTTGTATCCATAAAGAAGGCTTAATATTTAGCTTATAAAACAAAAAACTTTTGATGTCTAACCAAATTTTTTTCTTGATGGATGATAATCAAAGACCAAAATGACATTCGTCGCAAATTTTGAAGTATAATTAGTGAAAAAGTTAAAAGTTTGTTAACCTTTTCCACTAATTGAAAACTCCTGCTACTAATTTTGACGTTCTGAATGCTTACCTTTAAATTACACTAACTGTTATTATTAACAGGAACAAACTTCTACTCTAATTGAAACCACTAATTTATTCCACTAATTGCGAGGTTCTGAATAAAGCTTAATTTTATATAAAACAATTATGAATTTCGCAATTTTTTTTGAAAAAGTTAAGATGGCTAACGGCATTTTGCTGGAAATAGTATTCCCGCTGTGTTAGATATTTTCGTCAGCTCAGTCTCAGGAAAGCCTATACCGAATAAGTTAACAGTTTAAAGAATAAACCGGAGGTTTGAAACTAAAGGCACTAAGATTTTAAGCACATGCAAGTGTGAAGACAAGAAGAAGAAGAAGACCGAAACTGAGATGCGACCATGATATTAGAAAATTAGCAAGGGTAACTTGGGCCCGCATAGCCAACAATAGACAGAGTATCTAAACATGTGAGGGAGGCTTCACCATAATTGGAAATGGTTGAATAAGCTGAAAACGATGATGATGCGCTTACAGCCGCCTACTATGTTTCTATAATATTCAGAATATAACAGACCAATAGTCGTAAAATAATATAAAATCATTCATATTTTTGTTTATTATTTACAAAACAACTTCTTAATAATCAAATAATAAAGAAATAAGTAAATTAATTTTTTAGGCATTTTTCCTAAGTCCTAAAAATATACACAACCAATAATAGAGTGATAAACCAAAATGCGCATTAACTGAACCGACACGACACGTCGCTGTTCGAATTTGCACCATAATAAGTTAGTTATAATGTTCAAGGAGTCAAATTCCTGACTCCTGCTATGCTTTGATATGCATCGATTCTGGTCTCTCTCTCTGTATGTATTCAACTGGTCACGTATAGCCAACGGCATACACACAAGAAACTTTTCTCTACGGGATTGGCTTGCTTGCTTTGTCCAACTTAGAAATAATAGAGTAGATGGATAGTAATTTTTGTTTAAAAATTTCATCTAATAAGAAAATTAATAGATGAGTCACATCGGTACTATTTTTATATTAATACATATTAACAACAAAAGATACACTATATAGTCTAAGAGCTAGCAACGTTTTCGAGAAAGTATTTTAAGACGTCTGGCTCTTTGATATATCTGTTACTATGCTCTCTGGAACAGCATGCGGCCCGTCTGGCTGCCGATACCCATTGCATTTACTACTACGCATCGGAAGAAGATCCTATATTTTTTTATTAATTTACTCCTATAATTCTAGTATTGAATATAAATCGAACATGTCTCCATAGCGCAGTGCGTAGAGTTTCCGACCACGAACCGATGATTCAGAGTTCGCATCCAGGTCAAGGCAAAGACTTTTTTATTTTATTTTCGTTTATATTCTGATAGTAAAGTATTAAATACTGATGATTAAAAAAAAATAATTAATACTTTACTATTAGAATATAAACAAACATAAAATAAAAAAATCTTTGCCCTGACCCGGATTCGAACTCTGAATCATCGGTTCGTGGTTGGAAACTCTACGCACTGCGCTATGGAGACATGTTCCATTTATATTCAATACTAGAATTTAAAGGACTAATAAAAATATAGGATCTTCTTTCAATGCGCAGTAGGGAACGCAACGTATACCAGCAGCCAGACGTTGCTGTTCTAGAGAGCATAGTAAAAGATATATCAAAGACGTCTTAAAATACTTGTTTTTCCGACGTTGCTAGCTCTCGTACTAATACAGTCCACGTTATAGTCAGTAAGCACTCAGATGCAAAAAAATGCAACGAAATTTTTGATCAAATTTAAAGTGTTAAGGTGCGTATTCATTATCCGAACGAACGAATGAAAGTGCGGTATATTTAGACGGGGACCGAACGCATGCGGCCGTTCGTTCGGTCGTGCGCTCGACCATCCGCTTCGAGTCGGTACATCAAAGGCGTTCGCCTGCGTGCGCTTTCAGATTTAAGGTGCGTATTCATTATCCGAACGAACGAACGAACGAACGAACGAACGAACGAAGAAAGTGCGGTATATTTAGACGGGGACCGAACGCATGCGGCCGTTCGTTCGTTCGTGCGCTCGACCATCCGCTTCGAGTCGGTACATCAAAGGCGTTTAGACGTCATGGTACAAAGAATACAAGGTATGCTCGATAGCGGCTCCAATTTCGTTCAGTTCGCGCATACCACCTGTGACGTCACTAGGAAAATAATGAATAAATAAAAAATAAAGAAAGTTGACAGGAGATCTGCATTTTTGAGGTTATGGTTAAGAATTGTTTATTTTTAAGACTTTTTAGTTCGTTTAATTTAATAACTACTAAAACCAGCAGTTCCAAAAATATATTTAAAAATAATAATTATCTATTAACATGGATTTGGACGATAATAGGTAAAAATACTAAATTTATTTCTATATTCGGTATAAAATTGTTTATTAGGTTTTTATTTGCGATGTTTATGGTAAATAATTTTCATTTTCATTGCCTCTGAATTCACATGAGGACAGAGTTGAGGATATCTATGGAAAAGTAACCACAAGAGGAATTGTTACATCATTTAAAAAATATTGGGAAGTTTATTGTTTCCCATCGAAAAGTAGAAAATGCCAATGCAGATGAACGTATTGTAATTGTGATAGAAGTAATTCTAAGGGTGAAGTTTATTATAATTAGTGGAAGTAATACCAAGGGTGAAGTTTATTATAATTAGTGACCTCTGCTTCTTTTTATATGTAGAAGTTTCTGGTTTTGAGAATAAATCGGTTGAACGACACCCAAAATTTAAAGGAAGTATTTGCATACCCAGAATATGCCCATCAAGGGTTATATAGCTCAAATTTCCTTTAATGGTAGGCAATTATTCAATGCAAATTAACTTTTTAAGTGACTGAAATAATAAATAGTTTACAATATGGTATATCACTAAAAATATATTATTTTTAGGTACAATTAGGGCCCGATACATTTCAAAAAGTAGAATATTATTTTATATTAAATGAGGTATTGTACTAACAATCAATTTATATTAATAACGGAGATTAAAAAATAACAGAATAAATAGTTCTTTTCTTTATACTACAAAAATAAACTATAGAATACAACAGTATTTAAAAAAATAAAAGTGATGTTCCGGCCGAGATTCGAACTCCGGTCTCTCGCTTCCTCCTAGCCCGACTCCTTATGCACTGCTCCATAGTAACTTGCTTAGCGATAATTCAATGACGGTATATAAACAAAAAAAAACAGGTTTATAACAATATCTTGACGATTTGAACTGGCGCGCGAATGAAGAAATGCGTGCGGTCTTCTCGTGCGGTTCTATCGTGCGGTCCCCGTCCATACCACTAGCGAACATTCGTTCGTTCGTTCGTTCGTTCGTGCGGATAATGAATACGCACCTTTATATTTTTGTTATTTTTAGCCCAATTTTCATGAATTTTTTAGCAAGCAGTATATAATTATTATATTACCTTTTATTCGTAAACTCATTTTTATAAAGATTAAAAAATATATATACTCAAAATAATTATTTCACAAGGTTTTTCCACACTTTTACACAAAGCATTAATGTAATAACAAGGAGGGAAATTATTAATGCAGTACAGCATTTTTTCGACATGGGCCGCACAATTTGCGCCCTGATGCTGCGGTATAACTTTCGCGTCAAAACTTCATTTAACTTCGT
This sequence comes from Sitophilus oryzae, assembly GCF_002938485.1. NCBI lineage: Eukaryota > Metazoa > Arthropoda > Insecta > Coleoptera > Curculionidae > Sitophilus > Sitophilus oryzae. Next base: position 226,740 of record NW_022145633.1, on the reverse strand, counting down.
TTTATATAAAAGTTAGATTAGCCTTTATATTAGCCATTATAAAGGTTGAAAACGAGAGATTGTGGAGACGTGGCCTTACCTTAGTAGTTACGCGCAGTCATGAAATTCAAAACGATATTATCCCTATACTTTTTACGTTACAGAAATAGTGTTTTTTAAACACGTTGGGCTTTCTCACTAGGACATCTTCAGCAGTTATAGCATTTTAAATTAAAGAAATGCACATAAAGTAATCGCAAAACAATTTCCGATACACGTGATCAACTTTGAGTGACAAGCGATGGCGACAGCGCTGCCAGATTGTGATGGATTTATGTGATGAATCTTAATGTAAAATTGGGAAACAATATATTTATTATACAGGGTTGTTCACCACATACGACACGGAGTATTGTAGCTAAACGATGAGATTTTTACAAATTATAAGTTTTGGGTTCGAAGAAGGACTATTAGAGGTACAATTTAAAAATAATTTTACAAGATACAGAGTGTCCCAAATAAGTAAAAAATATCAAAGTTGTATTTTTTTAAATGGAACACCCTGTATATTTTGCGGTTTATTATACTTAAACCTTACCGTTTTTGAAATATTTTCAATTTTGTGAAATTGCAGTAAAAATTTTAAAGCTTCATTTCTCCAAGTGTATCAATGTTTTTAATACTAAATATTTAATGAAGTTTATTTATTGACCAGTTATTGTGTTGCAATAATAAAAATAATACTACCTTATACAGAGTGTCTACAAATTTATTTTAAATAATTATTAGCTTCAAACGACAATAACTTGTTTAATTTAAATGGAACACCCTGTATATTTTACGAGAATCAGATGCACAATTTAATTGTCTATCAAATTATATTATACCATTTTTTACCTATCTCTTTAAGTTTCCGTAGAAAATTTATTTTCTTGTAATTTAGAACTTATTTATCAATATATCCATGGACTATTGACATTTTAGATTATTTTTAAAGATGTATCAAATTTTTAAAGAGTACAGATACTAATATTGTCGATATAATTCGTTTATTTCATTAAAAAATAAAAAAAAACTGTTCAAATATTTGTTAAAGAGGACCAATTAATATGATCCAGTATTCAAACTACATTAACTGACTGTTTGCATTGATTAATAATAATTGCTCCAAATACTAAAAAACTGAATTTTGTATGGGCATTAGACAGTGTGATAAAAAGTAACACCTTAAAAATGATATTTCATTTTTTAATAAATGCTTATTTATAACAACAGAGACTTTAATTTGATAACTTATTATTATATTGATTTCTGACTCAAATCCACATTTATTTATAATAATTTATTAACGAACACAATTAAGTATGTAATCAATTAGTATATGGGCGGAAATAATGGTGTTATATTTAATTAATGGAATACTCTTTTATAAAGATTTAAATAGTTTTCTTTTTTGCATACAATGGGCTAGTAATATTATCGTTTTAAAAACGATAATATTACCCCCCTAGTCTGTACATTTTGTACATTTGTTGCTTTAAAAACAATCTAAAAATGTCAATATTCCATGGATATATTGATAAATGAGGTCTAAATTATAAGAAAATGCATTTTCTACGAAAACTTGAAGGGATAGGTAAAAAATGGTATAATAAATTTGATAGACAATTTAATTGTGCATCTGATTCTCCTAAAATATACAGGGCATTCTATTTAAATTAAAGAAGTTGTTGCCGTTTGAAGTTAATAATTATTTAAAGTAAATTTTTAGACACTCTCTATAAAGTAGTATTATTTTTATTATTGCAACACAATAACTGATCAATAAATAAACTTCATTAAATATTTAGTATTAAAAACATTGATACCCTTGGAGAAATAAAGCTTTAAAATTTTTACTGCAATTTCACAAAATTGAAAATATTTCAAAAACGTAATGTTTAAGTATAATAAACCTTAATCAAATTTACCTTTATTTTAATCGTAGAAACTAAAAATGTAATAATATACAGGGTGTTCCATTTAAAAAAATACAACTTTGATATTTTTTATTTATTTGGGACACTCTGTATCTTGTAAAAATATTTTTAAATTGTAGCTCTAATAGTCCTTCAACGAACCCCAAACTTACAATTTGTAAAAATCTCATCGTTTAGCTACAATACTCCGTGTCGTATGTGGTGAACAACCCTGTATAATTTAATAATTAATATTTTAGTAATTAATTTATTTATCACTAACACTCACAGTAGAAATATTTAAATTTAGCGCAGAAGCATTACAAATTGAAATTGAAATAGACACACACTACAAATTGAAATAAGTAGAAATGACTTTGAAAGTGGTATAATGTGCTTACCAATGAAACTTACTTCTCTGACTGCAGTCAAGGGTAATAAAGGACCTTTATTGTCATGTTCTCGTTCAAAATAGTTTATCAGGAAAACTGCAAGCTCTTTGCTTCGACTGTTTAACTGCTTCGGCATATTTTTAACACACAATTTCAAAAAATGCAATACATAAATATGAAAATTTAGTTCTTAAAAGAACTGTTTGTGCTTAAAATTACATTTTTTTAAGAAAAACTATAAAAATCGGCAAAAAACGAGTACTACTCCCAAAGATTCAACAATAACACAATATTATACAAAATGACTGACATTATGATAATTGTCAAATAATAAACGACAACGTTACTGATCGCGGCGGAATGTGACCATCATGGCGATAATAAAAATCGCTTTAAACTAATTTTTACAGCTGTAATCTAAATAAAATATCTGTTACATCTATTTGCTCTATAAAGTAAAGCTGCTCGGTATCTTAAATTATGTAACAAATTTAACCATTTTGCCAAAGTTTCATTTAGTCAGAATTAATATGCAGTAATCGCATAACATTCTGCGATGCAAGTCATTAATAGTAAGAAATTTACACGAAAACCGATACATTTGAGACATGGTGGTAAAACTTGATTCTTTGAAATTATCTTATCTACACATTAACGCACTGATATTTTTGAGCTAGTTTACTAGAAAATATATTTAGTACGAAATACGATCGGAGAACTGTGGAAATATAGTCTTTCGCTTCAGAATTTCCAACTGATTTCTGTGGAAAGGTTTAGTTTTAAATTTAATGAACTCAATTAGAGAACATATCGATTGGTGAAACTGGATTTCTACTTGAACGCTTCCAGAATAACGCGTGTGTTCCAACTAAAACCTGGCAGATATATGAATTAACTCAATTACTTTTCCCCATTTTAGGTCTTATATTTTCTGCATTGCAACAGAGTGTATATATTTCTAAAATCATAAAATGTACAATTTTCATTAAGACTGAATTACAACTATTTTTTAAGTATTATAGACAATTTTCTAAAAGTAAGTAATCTTTTTTGAGATACAGGCAAAAATATTATATGTAAACAAAGCTCATGTATCAAAAATTATGTAAAATTACAAATTTATTTTCATAAAATTATTTTTTTTTCATTACTGGTGTGAAATTTGCCTGTTAATGCCTATAATATCAAATATTTACATACTATTAACCTTATTTTAACTAACTAGTTACTTAACTAAATTAGACTTAACATTTTAGCTTAAAAATCAAAAAACTCTCAATAAATTAGATTGATGAAAATTAGAAAATGACTGAACCATCGTTTAACATAAATTAATATATGTTGATATTTGACTTGTTTTCTATTGGTACCTGTTCAGTTTTAATTAAAAATAGATGCAATTTTTTTAAATAACTTAAAAACGATTTATTTTAGGTACACGAACACGTATAATCAAAAAGAAATGAATTGAAAAATCTTTTCACTAGTGAAATAAAAAAGTGGGTTTCGATTTGAAAAAAATGATTTATGATAATTTTTTAATAGCTTCATTCCAAGAGAGTTACGGCCAATATTCAAACAATTTATTTTTTGAAATAGATAGCCACATGTCTTTTCTTTATGTCACAGTGGTAATTACTAAATTTGACGTTAGGCTATACATGTTGTTTTGACAAGCTGTTTTTTTTCCTTCAAAAATTTTAAATATTTTTTTTCTTAAAAACGTTTAATGTTGGGTATCGAGTGTTTGAGATCAAAATTCAAAAAATTTTACAGTGCCCGTTTAAAATAAGAAAGTTTCTGTCAAACGCCTGTATTTCTGGAAGTGCCGCCATATTTAAAATATTTTTAATTATCATTAATTGTTAGATCTCATTTTGAAACAAGAGTTGCAAAAAATCTCCGATTTAGAACTTTAGTTCTCTAGAAACTTCTAATGCACGCTCAGCCAGGGACACCCTGTATAGGCTTGGTTCATTTTAGTTGATTTCAACAAATTCCGACCCCAGCGCCTCGACGGCAAAAATCTGAAATTGTCAGTAGCGGCCGTCATGTTCATCGCATTAAAATAATATTGAAATCGTGTTTTTTAATTGTGTCTAGCCCCAGCAAAGCAACTATTAAACTTTGGTTAGCGTGGTTATTTGGAGGGTGTTAATTCATTGGTTAGTTGGTTATTTGGTGGGGTTGGTTGGTTTTTACTAATTTATATTTGCTTTTTAGATATTCATAGATTTTCTTTATTTGTTTGTAATAAATTATATAGTACGCCACAGCTGTTCTGCATCCGCTTTTGTGAAAAACTCTAACGTGATTGGTCAAGCTTAATAGTTGCCTTGCTGGGGATAGACACAAGTGTTTTTTTTATAATATTTAAGTATTTTAGTTTTTTTTCTAGTGCAGTTATTGAGACAACACTCAGGTACGAGGTTTGTGTGATGTAACGCTGTTTCGGATAGTAAAAAATAAGTGAAAAAGAAATCGAACTAGGTATCGTGTTGTGGTTGTGACAATTTCCAATGTTAATAAAATTGCCGAAAAAATGTTAACGAGTAAAGGAGAGCGTAATGGGGGCGTTGTTGGGTGCAACAACATTCAATAACTCAACTTTCCCCTATATTCATCTCTCCCGAAACAACATTTTATAGCTTTATAGTTTCTCACACCGGTTTGATCAAAAGCAAAAATGGATTCAAGCCGTTCGACGAAACAAGTATATTAAACTATGAGAGGATAAAATATAATTTGCAATATTAATGGTATACTTCTTTTAATCAACTAGTGATTATGAACATCTAAAATTATAATTATGTACATATAAAAAATTTCGTTATAGCCGAAATAGCCAGTGGCGGACTAAGGGGGGGGGCGGAAGGGGCGGTCCGCCCCGGGCCCCTTCTTCTAGGGGGCCTCCAAATCTTAATAAGTAATTTTTTATTCAACTGGCAACAGGCGAATATGTGTTCAGTAGTTATAAAGCAATTTGTAGTTAGAGTATGCAAACCATAAGTATACGAAAACTAAACACAGTATAAATAGAAGCAGATATTTACTTAATTATCAATTATTAGGCCCCAGTAATTGTCAATGGCATTTTTCTATTTACGAAATTAAATCAAGGGGTAATTTTCTTTGTTTGAATGTGTATTTCCCGTGAAACAGAAAAAAAAAATTACAGAAAAAAAATTATGGGTTACCCTAATTGTGCCATCCAAAGAAATTTCCAAAGTCCAAAAGATGTTTATTTTTTCGAATATTGAAATAGTTTAATGAATATAAAGAACAAAAACATTTGGTTCTTAAAACAAAAAGCAAAATTATAGCGAAAAGTGCTATTTCGATTTGGTTATGTAGTAAGGAAAAAACATGCTACCCACACAAACTTTTTTTAATAAATTATTAAATTACCACTAATATCTACAAATTTTGCAGATGGGAAGAAGCTAAAAAAGATCACAAACCAAAACTAAAAATTTTTCAAAACAAGTAGAATTCTAGCATATCTACCCTACAGAAATAAGAATTTTACTAGTTCATTTGAGCCCGTACATGAGATATTTTAGGGCCTTTTTTGTAACGGTTCTGTTTTATAATCTAGATATGCCTCATCTGGGGATGAAAAACATCATCCCAAGAAAATTGATTTTAGTTACTTGTTGCAAAAATTGCTTTTTTACTATTTACACTGTTACCACCAAATCTTGTTTATTATGAAAAATTAGATTGTATTATACAGGGTGACAATTTGAAAACAAACAGTATTTAATCTTGCCTCTACCGATGATAGTATGAAAATTTGGCGAAACATGTCAATTTACATATATACAAGGGGGACAATTTCTGAAGCATTTGCTGTCGTGTTACTTTCAACCCCTTGACCCCCAGGGCATCTACCCCTAAATTTTAAATAGCAACCCCTATTTCTTTTACCATTTTTGTGTTTCTTATGGAATTCTACATAAACTGCATTATTTTTTTGAGAATTTTATAAGGAACACAAAAATGGTAAAAGAAATAGGGGTTGGCATTTAAAATTTTAGGGATAGGTGCCCTGAGGGTCAAAGGGTTGAAAGTAACACGACAACAAATGCCTCAAAAATTGTTCGTTCCCCTTGATATGTAAATTGACGTATTTCTCTCGCCAAATTTTCATGCTATTACTAATATGTGTATAATTGTCACCCTATATGTGAATTGTTTAGTAAAATAAAATTACTGATTATGTTAGCATAAATTTTAGAATAGTTTCGTTTTTAGATAGCTAACTTAACTGGTGACTTGTTGTCTTATGTGAATAATGTAATTAGCAATTTATTTTGTCCCAATTTTGACAGGCAATATCTTTTCTATTTTTGGATAGAACATTCACTAAAAAGCAAATTTTAGGGTTTTTAGTCAAGTTTTGTTGTTTATTATAGTCAATAATGTAATAAGTTGCTAAATGTCACCGTTATTGGTATAAACTTTTTTTAATGGGACACCCTGTATGTTTGAAGTGTATTTATGTAGTAAACACACATGCCCTTTCTTTTAACAGTTTTATCGAAATTCGAAAAAATTATAAACCAATGTGTAATTTGTTTCAAGGTCGGTAGGTATGTAGTTGGACATATTAGTTTCATAAATAATTATGTCTACTATTTGACACATTTTTATAAATTTTATGTCAGTAAGGAAGGGCATGAGTGAGCAATTTTGAAATCGGAAAAAAATTGGTATTATAAATTGCTATACACTTCTAATATACAGGTTGTTACATTTAAAAAACAATATATTGTTTATACCAGATTATAAACTAGTTTATAATCATCTGCTGATGATGCTAACATGGTTAGCGAAACGCGCGTCCAGTGTAGAAGTAAAAGTGTTTTGGTGTATTGTGGTGATTTAGTGTTTTTATTTTGTTGTTTATACCAGTAACAGACTCAACTTTTCACATCGTAAGACCACATAACATGTACTTAATAAACGTAACATGTACCAAATAAACATGATTAGTAACCTTATAATTTATTTTATAAATTAATATTCTATCTCCAAAAATAAAAAAGTTATTGTCAGATTAAAATGGGACAAAATAAAATGATAACACGCGCTGTACTTAATGTCCTATTTCTGTTTTATGGATTTTTGGAGTTTCTCATTTATGAGTAGAGACACAAAGATGCGGTTTCCAAATCATTGCTGCTTTCTTATGTCCTAGCCCTCTTGGTTCCAGGAATACAGCAAATTTTAAAATGTTGTATTTTTGGACCTCCTTCGTATCTCGGTTATCATATAAATTATCGAGTAGTTGAAAAGTTGTTGTTTCCCGTAAATCTTTTGATGAAGAAATAAATGGGCGTAGTAAAAATTAGTAAACTAGTTCTTCACTGGGAGCTATCATTTTCGAAATATGACTCAAACTTGTTTTTTTAAGGGGATACCCTATTATCACCTGTCTTATTCACATAAGACAACAAGTATTTTATTTAATCAGATAATTATGCTTTCCATCGTGTTATCTTATAAACTGCAATGAAAATGAACTTGTGGGACTTTTACATAACACGCTGTCAATCAGAGTTACAGAAATTGTTGATGCATAATTTTACGCACTGAAACTAGCGTGGAATAACCAATAACCAAAATTTGAAGCCGAATAAATTATTCGTTTGTGTTGATTACCCAATTCGAACAAGCGGCGGCATATGTTAAAAAGTTAAATAATGCATTTTTACCTTATTTATAAAAATTAATATAGAGTACCTAATTATATTTTTAGAAAGCCCATAGCAAGACAAATCAAATGAAAAAATAATAAAACACTAAATAGTGAAAACCTCATCTTTGTACCTCTATACTCATAAATGAGAAACCCTGTAAAACACACAAAAATGGGACACCCTGTATATAACTATAAATATCAAAATGAAAAGTACTTATATGTTTTTCTCCTCGATATGTCAATACATTTAAAACTTCGTTTGATTTAATTAATTTTTAGATTGGTTAATCATTTAATTGATTTAACTAATTTTTAGATTCGACAAATTTTTATTATTGTTATCTATTAAAATATGTTTAGTTTTAGTATTTTTATTTCAAGTTAACCTGTATCATATTTCCAAAAAAAAGTCCAAAGATTAATGCCAAATTCAATATAATGTTCTAACTAAATAGATCTCTTCTAAAATGAGTCATTGGCAACGCCGCGTCTCGTTCACGAGGGTTTCCGCACGAAATATTAAAGTTTACGTGTGCATTGATGTCTTTTGGCCGGTTCAAGCCACCCCATTTACGTGGGTTATCTATTCGTAGTAGAATTATCTTTGACCAAGCCTATAATCAAGTCTCGCGTAGTAGAAAATTCCAGCATATCTCCTAGGAAAACATAAGCATACGGTATCGTAACAAAATTGCCGAAAAAGTTACGGTCTTTCTTGATTAGAAGCGAGACCCCACTGAAATATGCGATAGTAAAGCAGGCAGTTAGCTTGAGTTGTTGTGTGTTAAGAGGCCCGGTTCGTATTTCCTCCTTTTGTTTAGAGCAAATTATCTGAGACGACGACGTGTTCGGCGAGTCCCGCGGGATTCTCGGGACTCTAATCCATTCCGCAGCGGAGACAGGATTAAATGTTATCGGGAGCTCTTCGGGAAGTCGGGGGGATATTTAAAATGCTCGGAGACTTTAGTTTAGGTATCGCTTGTAGAATTTTCAATTTCTCTAAAGTGTATTTTAAGGTGTTTAGATAGCTAAAATATTGAACATTTTTCGTCAAGTATGAAAATTCTATTATAAATAATTAGATCTACAGGGTGTCCCAGGCTGAGCGTGCATTAGAAGTTTCTAGAGAACTACAATATCTAGATCGGAAATTTTTTGCACATCATTGTTTTACAATGATCTATCAATTAAACATATTCTCAATATGGCGGTATTTTAAATGGGTGCCCCGATATTTTATTACATACTTAAATTCTCTGTAAAATTTTATGAATTTTGATATTAAACACTCTATATCTAACATTAACCGTTTTTGAGAAAAAATATTTAAAATTTTTGGACGAAAAAAACTACCTGTCAAAAAAATTTGTATAGCCTAAATGTCAAATTTAGCGATTACCGCAGGCACGATGACGTAACGATTATTACGCAGCACGATTATTAAATTCATGGTTGCCAACCATGGACATATTCGGCGCCGGACTGCCTAACTGGAGTTTAAATTTTCTGTTGGCAATTCAGGGTGGTAGCTATGCCGTAAAATAAGTCAACTTGCCACATTTATTTATTTCCTGGCAGTTTGATTCATTTCGAAACTTTAATTTTTAGTACTACGAACTTTTGGTTTAAGTGAATTATGTTGTGATACTTATTTATGCTTAATTTTTTTTACTAGCAGACCTTGCAGTCGAAAATTGTTCTTTTTAGAACCGCTTATAGTGCGAGGTGTACAGGAGTCCGAAACAGCGAGGTGAGACAGTATATATGTATATTGTTATGTTTTTCGTCCGTTCTGTGTGGATAAAAAGTAAAATTTATTTAAACACAATTTGCAACAAAACAATAACCATAAAATACTTAAAGAATTAATTATTTACAAACTTATTTACAACTATTTATCTAAAACGAATTTATTTGAATCTATTTTAAAAGGCGCGAGCACGATAGCGATTGTGATTGTTTCTGTCCTCCTTGATACAGACAGAGATCCTAGAATAATCCAGTCTTTTCTTAGCCGCTGTTCCTTGTCTTTCCGGTGAATTCGCAAGGTCAAAAAAGGGCATATTAGTCTAGTTAGGCTGAGTCCCCAACAATATAATTCAATAGAGTTCAATCTTCTTTTAAGTCCTTGGGATTTATTGTGCGTAATACTAGAGATTTTAGCAATAGTAACACATAAAAACTACTCTATTATGCTTTTGTAAGATCAAAGCTAGAGTATGCATCAATTGTATGGTCGCCGTTTTATGCGGCACATATTAATGCTCTCGAGCAGGTACAGCGTCGTTTTCTGAAATATCTGAGTTTAAGAACTGATGGGGTTTACCCGCAAATTGGCTGCTGTAACAGCTCTTTATTGCAGAAACATTCTCTAGATTCCTTGGAGGTTCGACGGACAAATTCAGAGCTGAAATTTTTATACAAGTTATTACATAATGAAATTGATAGTCCGGATGTTCTCAGTCAAATCAATTTTCTGGTCCCACGTAGCTCTCGGTATAGCTTTACATTTTATGTGGCCTCCTCGTGCACAAATGTAAGTAAATATTCGCCATTGAAACGTATGCAGGATGCATATAATTTATATCAGTGTAATTTTGATATTTTCAGCTGCAGTTTGGTTTCGGTTGTGAGTTCAGTTTAGTGGTTTTTCTTGGTTTATATTGTTGTTGTTTTTTTTCATTGATATGTATTTTTTCTCATTGATGTTATTTTTTTGTTTAATTTAATTATTTTGTATTGAATTTTTTTTTGTGTATAACCCACTTTGTAATTGGCGTAAGCTGTAGAGTGTTGTAGAATAAATAAATAAATAAATAAATATAATTAAATAGTGTACTACCAGTCATGACCTATGCATGCCAAACCTGGACACTTAAAGGTTGATTCTCACTATACCTTCCGTTTCCATTCCATATCCGTTCCGTATTTTTATTGTATTGACGCTATACGTAAGCTTCCGTTCCGTATCAGTTCCATACTTTTTATTGTACAGTTTATTACATTACGAAAGTTTTATTTTAAAAATTTATATCTTTTGAAAAAGGTAATAGATTTAATTAAGAGGTGAAAGAATAAATAATTATCAGCGAAATTTTAACAGAGCTGGTACAAATGTAAGAACTTAACAACGCTGTTTCCGATACGCTTCAGTCCGTCCGTCAAAAAAATGTATGGAAGGAAAGGATATGGAACGGAAGGGAAACGGAACGGACAGTGTTCTTTGTCCTATTCTTTTACATGATATAATACTTTATGTAAACGGAAAGGAAACGGAAGGGAGCTGATGTGGAAGGTATAGTGAGAATCAACCTTTAAGGTTGATTCTCACTATACCTCAATGGGCCCAAGTACAAAGAGAGTATTTAAATATGTGAGAGGGTACACAATAACTTTAAATGGTTGAATAAGCTGAAATTCATGATGGTGATGATGATGAATGAAATAATAATAGCAAAATGATATATTACTTCTTTACTAATTTACAGTAAATATCATATACCTTTCAAGAAAAAATAAAAAAATTCTGTTATAATATTTCAGAAAAAATCTTGTCTCGAAATCGTATTTAGTATCTAAAACATTGAATTTATGTTCAAGCAGTAACGACTATGGGCTTATTCCGACATTGGATATAAAGCAGCGAGAAGTTTTACCTTGGCGGAAAGGTAGGCGGGGGATGCGCGAAGAAGAAAACCCTGATACTAATATTTAAAACTTAAAAACTCACATAATTTAATACGGTTATACGGGCGCTGTGCGGAATGGATGGAGGAATGTGTATTTCGAGGCAATATTTCAAAAAGATCTTATTCCAAAAACTGAAACTTACTTGAGACGTCAGCGTTCGCCAAAGTTTTAGCCCACCTCACCAGAAGATTTATTGCGTTTTAAAACAGTATTTTCGCTTTTTTTTTATTCCCTTTTCACTTAAAGTGGAACGCGTGAAAATCAATCTCTCTTACGTATTGCATCGTATAAAAGTTTGCAAACTTCCATTTTACTTCTTCTTCTTTTACGGGTTTTTAATAAACCCGAACATAATTAAATTCCGATATGCAACGTTTCTGACTTAATGCTCGTCGGCTTGATTGAGAGCCTAATTAAAATTTAATAATTTCGGAAACTCTATACGGTGATGTTCTATCGAGCTTGAAATACAAAACACTAGAGTGAGTTTATTGTACACTATTAATGGTGTGTGAATATTAACTGACCATAATTAACTTTAACTAAAATTGAAAATATTATCTAATCTTAAAAAAACAATTTTATTAATCACACTTAACAAAATTAAATAAAAATTAATAAATTATTTATTTAATCTAATTTATTTATGACTGATGTACTACAGCAAATTCAAGAAAAAATTATAGTATTTCAGATAATTACAAAAGACCTATTTTTTAGAGATCTAACATCCGGTATCTTTAAAACTATCCATGTTTATAGGAACCTTTTCCTATTCTTTGACGAAGAATCAAAAAGTACTTATTTAATTCTTTGGCCAGTTAACGACATTAAGTTTTTTTTCAAACATCACAAAAGTATTAGTTTTTGCGACGTGATTGACAATATAAAAAGTCATTTTAATGCCTAGGCTTAAAAGTAAAGCACTTTTACGCCTAAGCATAAAAGTACGAAAATATATTAGTAACCATAGTTTTAATAATAACCTCGGCTGTATGTTGGACTCGCTAACGCTTGTTCGTCAAACGTGTGGTCAAACCCTAGATCATATATACTTAGTGGATAAGTAAATCACTATGGAAACTACGGACTTTGGCCGAGATGGCGTAGAGCGTCTGGCACTCTCGCCATAGTAGTACGTTTTGTACTCAAATGCTATTCTCTGCTTTTCGTTGGTCAGATCGAGGGTTATAGCAAAGTCAGCCTGACGATGGAGAAAAATCTCCGAAACCGGTCGTCGAATGGCTGTTCCCTTCGGTCTGATGAACTTAATGCAGAGAATAAGCATATATGTAGGGTTTTTTGGCCCCTTTTTCCGCTACTCGTATTTTGTTTATTTAATAAATTAAATGTTTATTTTCACAAAAATTAAATTATATAAAAAAAATACATTTAGCCCCTCCGTACGAATATCAATATTCTTAGGAAATTTATCCAGGAAGTATGCATGTGGCTTAATATAAATAAAAGAACAACTGAATACTTTACTTGTCTGTGAAAAGATAATTCGGGGACCTTTATATTAGAACTCACACACTAAACACTTTTTGGTAATTTTTTCGAGTATTTAGGAAGTCCAACGAAAAAATATTTCAAATATAGTGGCACAAATTTAAAATTAACTTCTCACTGAACACACTTGGCATCCTTGGCTATATAGAAGCAGTCGATAAAAGAGTAATTAATACAATTTTAAAATAAAATACGCAAAAAACATGCGTCGTTACACAATAAAAATAAGATTATGACTACTATGATTTATAACAATATGATGAAAATCAAAAGTTGGTTTGACAATGAAAAGCTGGTTTAATTTGTACTTTCTAAACCGTATAAAATTGTGCTTATTTTGGAAATACGTGCAACTTTTAATGCGCATGCGTAAAGTAAGGTCCTAGAGAAAGACAAACCTATTGAACATTTCTTATGAAATTTATTATCTTAAAAATTATTATCACTTATGTGCAAGGTTTGAAAATGTCGTGATGTTGGAGACATATTTTTTAATGCTAAACTTATGACGTTGATTTATCTACGTAAGTATATGATCTAGGGGTCAAACGTACAGCCCCCCCCCCACAAAAAGTGTCATTTTTACTCCTAATAAAACAATATACTATTTTACGAATAAGTAGGTAAATTTTGTACAAAGGTTATTATTTAAAAACTTACTATTAGATATTTTTATCTAAAAGAAAAAAATAAATAAAATTGATAGAGATGTTAAAAGTGACAAAGACATCAACAATATTTTTCGAGATTTTAAAGTCTTTGTGCAAAATACAGGGTGAGCCTTAAATAAGTGCAGATCAGAGGGGTGACAGTGAAATAGGAAAATTGGAAACAGTCCTTAGTGTCATTCCTGTCATTCTCCTCACGACAAGTATGGCCGCCGAGACAAGGACAGCATTTTTTCTGTCTAACTATTGTCTAACTTCACAGCAGTTTAGAATTGACAGATTTCAGAGACAACTTCAGATTTGTTCTAGAACAAATCTAGAAATATTCGACGCCATTTTAATTCACTCCATTTAGTTTCGTTTTGGAAGTTCAGTTTAATATTTCCGCTGAAATTTATAAATATGAAGGTAATAAAGAATATAAAATATATATTACATGAAGAATCCTCCAGAAAATGACGTTTCTGCAGAAGTATGTATGTCCCATGTATATTAAAAATAGGTAGTAAAAAGACACTGTTTTTACATTTTTTAGATGCAAGAAAATGCTGTTATAATCTCTTTGATAGGCGATTTTTTTGAAAATGGAAACAATTTACTGCAAGGTAAGATACTTTTTAACTATAATCCACATTAATTATCTGCAGTATGTGTGGTTTATTATCTATAATACAATAAATCTATAAGATACATATTAGGTGATAAATTTGTTCTTTATATACCTATTTATCTTTATTTTAAAATGTGTAGGCCTGGTATATTTATATTTTATATTCATATTTTTACATTGTTAGTTTTGGTTTAAAAAATCTGTTTTTAGGTTTTTGTGTAAGGCTCCCGTTTTCATGTTCCTGGGTCCGTTTTCTGTCTTTGAAGTCTGCGAATACGTGTTTATTTACAAATTACTGTAAGTCATGCTTGTACCTTAACTAATTGACGATAAATAAAAGTGCATATAATTAACTAATTGATATTGAAACATTACAATCCTCTATATTTTTATATTTATTTACTCACGTTGTTTCATATTTCAAATAAATATATGTGAGTAAATTATTTTTTGGTTTTATTTATGATAAGAAAAAATACAAAATACATTTGAACTGAAAGAGGGCCCGCCATTGAATAACCGGAAACGGAAATGAAAATTAAGCCATCATGTCAACCTGTCAGTCAAATGTCAATTGGAAAATTAGTTCTCCAGACGACAACGAAGGCTTTCGGTGGCGTATCGTGTTTCCACGATTTAACACAGAGTTGATACTCCTTTCTAGTTAATTATTTTATGGTGCAGATATTTTCAGGGTTGGTAGATCTCGATAAAAGAAACATTTTCTCTTTATCGTTTTTCAAATAAGTCCAAAATAACCGAGTTATTTTACTTTAAAAATTTCAAAAAATAAACCACTGCATCTTTTCTGCGTTTTCTTTCTTGTAAATTTAATCTACTACCTATGTTGCCATATTATCAAGAAATCATGTTTTTTAACTAAAAATTAAAAACAATTCAAAACTTTTTTCAAAAAATCCCGAATTTTTAAAAAAATAATTCGCGAAAAAAACCTCATTATCGCGTTTCTGGGGTCGAAATATGCTACCCCTAAAAATATTTGCACTTATTCAAGACTCACCCTGTATATAATGCGAGTCTCTAAAGTGGAATAAATTCATTATATTGCATTGTTATATCAATCAAAGTTGAAAATGTTTGAACAATTTATTTATTATTCTAAGTAGCACATATTTTTGCGGAAATATTTCCGCAAATTATTGGCGCCTAGAGATTTCAATACTAAATTCGTTTTGTGACACACATCAAGATTGAATTCTGATATCGGATCAAATATATATTTCTTTCTGACTTGTACTAGCGTTGAATAAAACGGGCGTTGTGCGACATATTTGCCGCTAAAATTTAAGTGTTATTAAATCTTTTGTTCAAAATCTTTGCTTTGCCTCGAAGGAGACGGTGGCCACGACGAAGACGACGACGCCTTCTCTGTCGCCCGCCGTCTAATATATTATTTCTAGGATCGCTTGCTTGCGTTCTGGATCCCTGGGGGCGCTGCCGTAGCCTTTGTTTCCTTTTATATCCCGGCAATTCCCTTTTCGTATCTGCAGCCATCTTCGGGCTCTAGTTTAAGCAAACGGTCTGTTTTAAATGTCAAAGAATTAGTTATGTTCGTAATTAGAGTTGTGTCAGTAATAATATTAAAAGGGTATAGCCGGATTAATATGGGAAATCTGCCCCCGCGGCTTTTTTGACTCGCACTCAGGTGTTCGAGTTGGTGTCGAATCAAAATAATTGTCCTAAATTTTTAGCTCTTTAACTCAAACGGTTTTCGAGATTAAAAAAACTGTTTTTTCAATTTTATTTTTATTTTTGTAGTAAATATTTTTTCTAGTTCTTAGAAGTCTGAGACATGAAAAAATAATATGATCATGATTCTTAAACAAATAGCCGATTTTTAGCGGAGGAAAGGAAATTAAAATCTTCATTTTATAAACCTTTGTGAAATATGTCACTCACTAAAAATCGTCGGAAAATGTCTTTTATACTTCCTTACACTCAGGAATTTTTTAGAATTTTTTAAAGTGGTGGAACAATATGAAAAAATTAAAAACTATTTTTTCTTCTAATATCTTCTGTTTTAACTAACTTATATTTTTTTTTAGTTTAAAAAAGTGCGTAGAAAATATTTTTTACTTCAAATTCACAATGATATTGAAACTTTAGAGGACTATGATTGATGGTTACTGAAAATCCCAGTAGATGGCGTTATAATGCATCAGCTTGACGCGAATTTATTAAAAACCCAGTCTTTACGTAATCATTGCGGAGCAATATGATTGAAAATGTGTAATAATATCATTGTGAATTTAAAGTAAAAAATATTTTCTACGCACTTTTTTAAACTAAAAAAATTTAAGTTAGTTAAAATAGAAGATTTTAGAAAAAAAAAATAGTTTTTACTTTTTTTCATACTGTTCCACCACTTCAAAAAATTCTAGAAAATTCCTGAGTGTAAAGAAGTTTAAAAGACATTTTCTGACGAATGTTTTGAGAAAGAAACCCTCTCTCATATACTTTCTCATGCCGACATTTTCATTATTGTGTATACATTTTCAAATTCTGATAAACAATTTCTAAATACATTTTGCATATCGTTACTTAAATTGTTGTTTTGTCAAGGTGAATTTCGTGAAGCTTTAAGGTTTTATGTTGCACTCCAATTCTCAAGGGAAAACTATTTCATTTATCTCCCACTGCGCTTCAACAGTTCAAAATGGTGTGGTTTATATGCGAACATTACTTCAAATTTACGTTTAACTACTTTTATGCGTATGTGCCGATGTATATGGCTCTGTTTCTCTCTCGGTATCCGGTGTGTTGGCAAAACTTTGACAATAGATTTTTTTAAATAAAACAAGCGAGTCCTTTTTGTTACTCTATTGTTTAGGAACGCCATTTTGTTTGCGTGGCACTTTTGTCAGGATGTTGAACAAAAAACATATATATGTGTTATTTTTCACAATATTTTATAAAAATGGGGACTTATAAAAATATAACATTTTTCATATATTTTATCACCTATTGGTTTGGCATATTGGTGTCCTATTCTGGCAGCACTAACATGTCATCTGTTAAAACCTTGCCTCAATCGTTGGACAGATTTTAGCAACACAAAGAAGTGGTAAATAGAAATCTTTTTTTTTTAAATTCGACGCATGGGTACTACAAAATTATTTCTTTAAATTATCGGTCAAAACATACCAAGATTTCAACAAATATAAACAAAATACCTCTCCTACCAGAAGAAATCTCTACTAGCATGATCAACAGAAGAATTGAGTTAACATGGAGTACTTATGAAAGAAACTCAATCATATTCAAATCTAGAATGTCACTCTATATAAAGAAGGAAACATTCGACCAATATGTATGCATGTGAAACCTGGACACTTAAAACGGATATCATAAGGAAACTGCAGGTCGCACAACGCTCAATGGAACGAAATATACTGGAAATGACCAAGAGAGGCCATAAAAGAATAGAGTGGATACGACAAAAGACCCAGGTAATTGATGTCATCCACAGAATCAAATCCCTCAAATGGCAATGGACAGGATACCTAAAAAGAACGGACAATAGATGGACCACAAAAATTACAGCATGGTACCTACGAGGAATTGAGAGACCTAGAAGAAGACCGAACCTGAGATGGGACCATCATATTGGGAAATTAGCATGGATAACTTGGGCCCGCATAGCCAACAATAGACAACAATTGGCCCAACTACAAAGAGAATATCTAAATATTTTAAGGAGGCTACACCATAATTGGAAATGGTGGAATAAGCTAAAAATACTGATACTGATAATGACGAAACAAAATATATGGTTTGAAATATTTTATTTAATTTTTTTTTAAAGTGTGCTGGTTTTCGTGATGGCCAAAAATGAAATAGCATGTATTAGGGTTAGAGAAATGCGAGGGGCAAACCTCTTGTGGTATTTATTGTACAAGCACTTGGTAATACTGGTATTTTTTTGGTACTTTTGGCACTAATTTGGTATTTTTGGTACTAATTTGGTATTATTTGGTAATAAACTGGTATTATTTGGTAATAAACTGGTTTCATTTGGTATTAAACTGGTATTAAACAGGTATTTTGTTTTGCGGATGTGGATTAGACGCACGTGTAAATAAGCCGCCTTCGCGCTTGTTACACGATCAAAAATTTTTGGTGTTGACCAATTTTTTATGAAGTATTTTAAGTTTTTTATATTTAGTGCCCAAGGTACGTCCCTACTTAACACTAAAATATACCTCGTAATATACATACTTAAGAATAATTACTTGTGTTTCGAGGTTAGGTTGCTGGTCTATTTGAAAAATAGGTTATTTTTACCTGATAATAATTGCCAAGTTTGCAATTTTTCAATGCATAAAAATGGTTTTTACGCAAAAACGGTACATAGCGTCATACGAAAAAATGTGAAGAAATTAAAGAACTCGTATCATAGAAACATAATATGGATCTCGTTTTCTTGTGCATATAATTATATTTTTGAGCTTATAAGTAATAGCGCAAATAACAAAAAATTCAATTACTTTTTATGTCTAGTTTTTATTTAATAAATTTTTGAAGTATCGATGTTAATGGAACCGTTAAAATGACTTTTTAAACGTGTCATGACAGTAGCTTTATTCGATTTCCCAAAAAGTACGGTTCTGGATTCGGTTCAAAACACTGGCATAATATGATTTTTCGCAACTTTTGACATGAACGATTGGCGTAATTAGACTGTTTTAAACCGTTCTAGAACCGTACTTTTTTGGAACTCGAATTAAGCTTATAATATGTTTTTCTGACCTAATTATCGTAGTTTGATATGAATAGGCCCTAAAGCTCCAAATATCTTAAATTCTTTAGATACTAAAAAGAATAATACTAATTTGGTATTTTTGGTTATAATTTGTTATTTTTGGTAGTTTTTTTCCCAAAATTGGTATTTATTGTGCACCATTTTTGGCAGCGGTTTGCCCCTCCGAGAAATGCATACATAATACAACATGAGGCCAGCTCCCAAGAGCTCCAATGTAATGGACATAAATAAAATTTATTATTAATTAAATTTATTTATGTGGATTTGAGAATTTTACTACTTTTTTTACTACCTGGAATAGACCAACTTGAATGTTGCACAAGGTAGATCACTATCGTCAATTTACATTAAAAGTTAATTATGTTTAGTAGTTTTATAACATGTAGTAGCTACTAGAATACATTATATTGTTTTTTTTTAAGTTCTATGGATATTTCGCCACTGTAAATAAATCTACAAAATAACAAAGATATTTTTTATAAAGACTGCTGCGTTAATCCACCAGCTTATTTAGCTGTTATGCTTAACGTTATGCTGTTATGCTTAAGCTGTTGTTGCTTAACCAGCTTATCAGCAGTGATTTACTAATAAACAAATTTGCCTAACGAACAAAAAATGTTTCGGGAAGTATATCTCTTCCCCTCGTTGGAAGCAAAAAATAAGCATAAAGAACAAAGAAAAAAAAATATTTAAAATATCTAAATATTATTATATATATAATATATAAAAAACTAAATATCTTTAGCTTTTTCAATAGATACGCCTATAAAAACCGTTGACGTTCTGTTAAAATGACATTATATCAAGTTAAACTTCAAAATTAACAATTACTACAATCTGTATGTGGCATGATTGTGTTCATAAACCTGCAAAGAGGAAAACTATAATACCTAAAAATAAAAGTATTAAATAAAGTTATTAACCTAATGTAAGGTATTTTATCTACGTCAGTGAGTTAAGAAGCCCTTTTCATTATCGCACTCCTTGTTTAGATGACTACCAAAGAGAAAAAAATATTTTGTAAAACATTTATTTTGCACTAAATTGGAAAAATATGTATGTGTACCTTTTCATTTCCATAGTTGTGTACTTTTTTTTCGGTGCACCATTTTTCATACTTAGACTATGTATATTCATACTTCTGGTTCAATCTTGCTCGAAGCAATCCAGAAATGGCTCCGAATGCCTCTTCTTCAATCTCAGAGGGAATACTTTCCGAATCGCCCATTTTTTAAACTAGTGACATCAATATTATTTACTGTCATATTGACAATGCCATGCATGGTAATATTTGAACAAAGGTATTAAGATAATTGATTTTTAGGATAGGTATATAGTTAAGTACAATACTTTTTAAAATTCATTGTGTGTTTTTATAGTTAGACGTAGATAAAATATTGTACAATACACGCGAGTTAACTCCATTAAGATATTTGTGTAGTTACACAACTTTCAGACGCGTATCTTAATGATGCTGTTAACTCACTTGTCTCGTAAATATCTATAACCTAACGTAATTAACCTAAAGTAATGCTGAAGCAACACGTATTTTTGATTCAATATCGCGCAGCGTTTCTCTTTAATGCAACGTCTCGAAAATAAAATTTTGGCCGTTTTTTTCGACAGTAACGAAAAGATCAAAGCATCCGGTGTCTGACGGCAGCAAATTTTCAACCGCGGCATACATGATGATATCGACTGCCTCGTTAAATTATTAGTGAAGCATACTACCGGAAGGGTGGTTTTTGTTTGCATATGTTACGAAAAAAAATATACATTTGAAGAAAAAAGTCGTTTTGAGCTTCAAAATTAGTAATAATTATTAGTTTACCTACGGTAATATAATACTACCTTTAGAATTGTTTATAAATTAATTACATAATAAATGCACCCTGTACACTATGCGGAAAATAGTCCGAAGCAGGTTAAGGTGTTGTTTCCCCGCCTAAATTTGTTGCGTCTCGGTTTACCTCGGTTCTCTCGGCCTATTTCGGTTTCTCTTGACATAACTCCGTTCATTACAGTTGAGGGTTGGAACCTTTGGTGTTACACAGCAAAATAAAAACACTAAATCACCACAATATACCAAACACTTTTACTTTTACACTGGACGCGCGTTTCGCTAACCATGTTAGCATCATCAGCAGATGATTAAAAACTGTTTAGTGGTTTGGTGTATTGTGGTGATTTAGAATTTTTATTTTGCGATAATTTCGTTCCTTAAAAGCACCTCGAAACCACTCAAGGAGGGCGTTGTTTTTTTTGACGTTTCCTATTTTCTCGTTCAATTTTGTTTCATTTCGAACTGTTTCCACGACGTGTCGTTATCTATACCCGAGACAAAAGACTTTTTTTCATAAATCTCAGTGAAATAAGTAAACCTAGACGTTTCTAAAATATCTGTTGTTACGATGATATTTCGTTAATTACATCTCGTTTTATGTTGATATATATGTATATATTCCAGCAAAATAAAAACACTAAATCACCACAATACACCAAAACACTTTTACTTTTACACTGGACGCGCGTTTCGCTAACCATGTTAGCATCATCAGCAGATGATTATAAACTCCGTTTATAATCATCTGCCGTCAGTTTATAATCATCTGCTGATGATGCTAACATGGTTAGCGAAACGCGCGTCCAGTGTAAAAGTAAAAGTGTTTTGGTGTATTGTGGTGATTTAGTGTTTTTATTTTGCTGTTTAACACCAAAGGTTCCAACCCTCAACTGTAATATATATTCCACAAAATTAATATTTGAACAAGCATCTATAATATGTATAGTAGATATTTAAGAACAAAACTTCTCACTTAATCTGCAGGAATATAATTACAATAATTTTATTATTTAATTTTATTATAATGAATTAGTATGTGTTATGATTACGGCTTTAATTGATTAATATAACAATAGAGTTGCTTGATGAGCAATATTGGTAACATCATCATAAAATATCGAGGTCATTAGGAATATTATTGATTGACCCGATGTCAATAAAAAAATGCTCCACAGACATTTTTAAAAACCAATGTTCTCTTATTATTTTTAAGAGAAAACTGTAAAGAATACTTTTGTTATCCATTCAAAAATATGAAATAATTAGACGATTTTTTAAATAGTTTAACACCGTGGATTATAAGCCGATACAATTGATGATTGAGTAACTTTATTTTAAACTGGAAAAAACTTATTTTTAGTTAATTTCTACAATTTGTTACTATACATATTATTTACTATACATAGTTTTTGACATAGTTCTTTCTAATTTTCTCATTTCTCCTTTTTATTGGAAATTAATCAACTGTCGTCCAATTGTAGCCTATCAGAGGCTAACCCCTACCTACCGTTCTATACAAAAAACTTATAATGAAATTAAGCCTGGAAATTCTAGGATTTCTACTGGCTGGCAAATAGCCGGGGGCAAAAAATATGCGAGGTCCCGTTATTTCATTAGGATGTGGCTCCCTTTTATGGACTCTCTGGGACCCGTCCTCTACCGTGCTTTTTATTCGGAACCTTAAAACACGTCATCAAGTGGAATCTAATAATAATAATACATGTCTTAGATATATTTTTAATTAAAAAAAAATGATAAGCGTCGAAAATTTAAGGATTGCTGTCACGTTGTTAATACTTAAATTACAAAAATGACGTTTATTTTTTGTAAAATTTAATTACTATTTAAAACTGCCTGTCAAAACAATTTGTATACCCTAAGCATCAAATTTAGTGATTATATGTTTATTTCACTAGTGACAAGGTTTTTCAGTTCGTTATTTTTTGATTATACATGTTCCTTGTTCCTATACCTAAAATAGATAGTTTTTAAGTTATTTAAGATTTAATTTTAAAGCGTATATTTTACTTATATATATATATATATATATATATATATATATATATATATATATATATATATATATATATATATATATATATATATATATATATATATATATATATATATATATATAGTTGCATGTGATGAATATTTTTAGTTTCAATATTAGTATCAGTAAAGTACTTTAAAAGAAGAAGAAGAAATTGTTTTGTTTACAGCTACTGATTTAGTTTTTTTATTATAGTTCATTGTGATGTAATAAATTTGTCCATATATGTCAAAAGGTCAATCATAAACTGGGAAATTATGAAATGGCTATTTGACTAGCTTATTATAAAGGATTAGTCTTAAATAAGTGCAAATATTTTCAGTATATCTGGTAGATCTCGATAAAAGAAACATATTTTTTCTTTACAGTTTTTCAAATAAATCGAAAATAACTTAGTTATTTTACTTTGAAAATTTCCAAAAAAAAAAAGATTTTTTGCTAAAATTTTGAGAACCACTGGATCTTTTCTGGAATTTCTTTCTTGTAAATTTGATCTACTACCTATGTTGCCATATTATCAACAAATTATATTTTTTAACTAAAAATTATAAAAAATATTCAAAAAAATTCAAATTTTCAAAAAAAATACTCCAAATAAGCATTATAATTGTATTTCTGAGGTCGAAATATACTACCCCTAAAATATTTGCATTTATTTAAGACTCATCCTGTTTAGTTAATATAAAAATGTGTTCCAAATATCCAAAACACAATGATATAAGTGCAAATTTTTTTAAACATTTCAGCTTCTGCAACAATGATTGAGTGATTCTCTTAAAAAATCGCAATATAAGAAGTATTTCGAATATGGGAATAATAGATCACACAAAATATTTTTGAGTTTTTAGAAAATTAATTATTTTAATACCAAGTAAATAATTTCGACTAAATTCTAGTATTTAAAATGAAAAACATATTTCAATTGATTGTGCTCAATTTATATTGTATCATATTACATGGCATAGGTATCCATCTGCTTTCATTTTAAATTGGTGATTGATAATTAAACTAATAATATATTAATAAAATCGATACCTACTATCTTTTATGTTCTAAAGGGTCTTGTTATACATTTTTATATATATTTAAATAAAAAAACTAACTTTAATCGATGTCTTCCTAACTCCATAAGAATTGTTTGTATAAAGTAAACTTATATCAACCTATCAGTGTGATTCATAACGGTCCTAGCAAGAGATCAGTAAGACTTCTATGAAACCGCGTTTTGGCTTAGGAGCACATAAACTTGGATTTAATATAAAAAGAAAATTTGTTTTCCTTCACCTCTGCAATAAAACGTCAAAAGAATACGGTAGAGTAGTAAAAATTGCCTCACTGACTGGTCCGTCCTAGAAAAACATCTATTTCCCTTCTTTTACTACATCAACTTGACTGGCTTTTTGACTTTTGTCTTAAATTAGATTTTTTACCGTAGACGATAACCTTTAATTTAATGACTAATTAGGTTGACCATAGATAGATTCAAATAAAAAAAAAAACTTTGGGTGTATAAAGAAAATCTGTGATAATAGTTACACATAAATATAGTTCAAATAAACTTTTAGTCACGTGATTAAGCTTGACCGACACAGTGTTGTTCACTTTTACATATTTTCTTTTAATCAAAATATTTTAGGAAACAAAAATAAGTTAATTATAAATATATAAACAGTTATATCAACAAAACTCACCTTCTTAAGGGACATAAAGGGCTATTACCAAACTATTACTACCGCTTTTCCATTCAAAATATTGTAATAAAGTTGCGATGAGTTTTTTACGGCTACTAAGCTATAAATAAGTAAATAAATACCTTTATTGTCAAAAAATTTTACAATTTGTAGACAAAGGTAAAGTAAACAAACAAACAAACAATACAGAATACAAAACAAGTGTACAAATTACATTGTCAGTCTTATTGTTTAAAATAAACATTTATAAATGTTTACAATGTAAAAGAATAAAAAAAATAAAAATAAGATTCAAAAATATTTAGTAAGTTTATAGTAAATATCAATGACCTCTAAATATTTTACTTCGATGTCATTGGTAAATATAGTAATAGCAAACATTAGACCAGTGTTTACAAGATCAAATTTGATTATCAAAATATAAGTCATTTACGGCGTAGAAAGCCTTGTCTAGTAAATAAGATTTCAATGCTTTGCGAAATGAAGAAAATTATGTTATGGATTTGATTTCAAATGACAGCTGATTGATTTTTTTCGAGTTGTATAATATTGAACTTTTAACTAACTCTGAGCGTGGGGTAGTGCTCCTTAGTGAATAAGTGTGAGATGGCCTTTCTTGAAGAGCTGATACATGCTTACGTATTAGGCAAACGGATTCAAATATAAATAAGGAAGAAAGAGTTAATATTTTTAGTTTTTTAAAAAAGTCCTGGCAATGAGTTCTGCTGTTTAGTCCCAGTGAATATCGAACAGTTCTCTTCTGAAGTTTGAAAATGTGGTCAAATTGAGTCGCACTTAAGGCATGTCGAAAGGCATATCTGAGGTGCGTCTCAAAAAGTGCATAATAAACAGTTCTAGCCACTGACAAGTTAAGCTCTTTAGAAACAGATCTTAATGCAAAACAGGCAGAGCTTAATTTTTTCGACAAAGCGTCGATATGCATGTCCCATTTCAGAGAATTGTCTACAACAAGCCCTAAGGATTTTACAGATTTTACGATGTCAATGGTAGTGTTGTTAAGTACAAAAGGCTCCAGTGAGTTTTTATACGACAAAGCTTTAGTTTTAGAAATGTTGAGACTCAGGAGGTTCGAATCGCCCCAATATTTAATGGTGATTAAGTCATTTTATATAATCCTATGAAGTTCCGTGACGTCCTTGTTGCTCCAAGTGAAGCTAGTAAGTGTCGTCCGCAAAAAGACATATTTTACCACTGATGTTTATGTTAGCAATGTCGTTAATAAAAAGAAGAAACAAAATAGGGCCTAGTACTGAGCCTTGAGGTACTCCACATTCTATTAGCTTGCTAGAAGACAACGTGCTCTATCTTGTACACTTCGCACTAAAAGAGGTTCTAAAAAGAACAATGTTCGATTGCAAGGTCTGCTAATAAAATTTAAAAAAGCTTAAAGTAGCACAACACAATTTATTTAAACCAAAAAATCGTAAGGCATATATCAACAGAGTTTATACATTTTGTATGGACAAGTTAGACTTACTAATAATATTTTAAAATAGGTACTAAAGTTAAGAAATTGGCGCTTATCAAGTTTTTTCCCCTGGACCCTTCAAATGTATTCGCCAATTTTATACCACTCACCAAAAACACGGCATAATTTTTTAATTTTATTGGAATCAATGTTGAACATTTTTATTTACCATTCCTATGTAATCAGCCCGCATGAATCTTTGCCGCTCAACTTTAAAACAAACCGAATCATATCAGATTCTGCGTATACATTGATTCGAATTTAGAAAGTTTGGTTTTATTTACATTTCCCAGTTATTCCCAACTTGTTTGAGCCATTAGTAACTCTGTGTGCAATGAATACGATAATTAGCAAAAGTTTCTTTTGGAGTGGGTGCGTTTTCCGATTTACAAACTTCGTAGTTTTTCTTATTTTTTTTTCAAAGCAATAATAAATATTATTGTAAATTAGGTATATTACATTTCCGTGACCTTACAGATCTATTGTGTGTCCCTTTTGTGAAGTTGTCATACAGTGTCAGGGCTTAAACAAAAGCCAGTATCTGAGACGGCTCCACAGAAGCCAGCTCACCATCCTCGACATCAGCTGTACCAAAGTTCATGGCACGAATGGTCGTCGTCTCGGCGCACTCAGTGATAAGGTGTTCTGGTGTCTCCCCATTTTCCCCACAGAATGTGCATTCGCCCTTGTTTCTCAACTTCAGCCTACTGAGGTGTTCGTTGAGGAGACAGTGTCCTGTTAGAAACCCCGTGGACAATCCGAAGATTGTTTTTACTTAAATCAAGGAAAACCTTTGATTTTTCTCGGTCGTAAGTTCTGAGGAACTTTTTCGAGTGTCTTAGACCGTTGGAGGACACCCATTCCTAGTTACGGATGAAGTCGTCCAGATTCTTCAGTTCCGCTTTCAGTTGGTTCCCGTTTGGAAAACAGAACGGTCCTGGTCCATTTAGTGGAGTGTTCGCTCCTTCTCTAGCTAGATCGTTTGTTTTTTCATTGCCTTCCATCCCTTGGGGAGCTGGAACCCAAAGTAGGAGGACTTTGTTATGTTTGTCTAATTTGTTCAGCATCTCTAGGCATTCTTTGACCAACTTCGAGTTGATGGCAACTGTGTTGATCGCTTTTAGTGCTGCTTGACTATCGGATAAGATGGCTGTTTCCTGTTTACGGTAGTTTTTATCTAAGATAAGTTGTACGCATCTTTTGATAGCGTTGATTTCTGCCTGGAGGATGCTGGGGTAGGTGCCCATTAGTTCGGAATATTTAGTTTTGAGCCTAGATACTCCTATCCCTGGCTATGCTTTGGTTTTGGAAGTACCAGTACACCACGTTATGGTATGGCCTTGATTTGGTTTGGTTTGGTTGTAATTAAAATAATTTTAATATGGTCACACACAAATTATTAATATTAATTAATAATAATTATTATCAATTTATTTATTAAATTATGAAGAATCTACATACAGGGTGAGTTTCCTACGATGTTCGCTATGGGTATCTCGGAAACTACTGGAGATAGAGAGTTGGTTAAATGGGGAAAGAATTGCAGTTTTGTAGGGTCATAAATATGCGCCTTTCAGATTTTTAAAAAAGTTCATAGCTTATTTGATATTTCGAAAAAAACAAATTTCGGTTATTTTAAAAATTGTCCCTAATTCCATTATAAGTTATTTTAGACAAAAAGTTTTCAGATAAAACTTGTAGATAATCACATCCTTAATGAGATTGTGTCCTCCGTTTTTTTTCTAAAGCCTGTCATTTTTGATATATGACACGAACATATGGTTTTTTAAATGGAAACCATAGTTGGCCATGACGTCATAAAAAGCGCCATTTTTTAAGCTTTTCAGCGATGTAGGTTATAATTTGTTTTCTTAGAAAAATTACCAGAGTTATAGCCAATTCTTATCATTTTTAAACAATTTCACTCAGTTAGCCATGGAAACAAGTTTAATCGTCTTTGCTCTCATAAATGTGAAGCTGTCCATCCAAATTTCACTGAAACATCCAAATTTTGTATATTAAAATAAACAAAAATTGTAAGTGTGAATTTTTCAAATGAAGGAAAACGTGTAGGATTATTGGTTCAACTTTTCTTGGCCATACATTTTCGAGGATACGTTGACCGGTTAATGTTACGTTTTTTAAAGAACAGTTTTCAAGACATGTAGAAAAGTTAAATTTAGTTATAGCCAATTCTTATCTTTCTTGACTAATTTCACGTAGATTGTTTTTTTAAGTTATTTTAGAAAATTTTCAAAAAATCCGCCATTGTTTTGAGTTGCATCTTTTTAAAACTGAATTACTACCCATTCTCACAGAAGGACCGGTCGACTTAATTAAACTTCTGTCGTACCGCCACTGCGAGTGCCTGTCTTAATTCATAGGTTCTTTTATAAACTTTACTGTTAACCATACCGCATAAAAAATCTAAAATGGATAGGTCAGGTGATCGAGGAGGCCCATGCAATTGGACCACGTCTTCCTATCTCTGAGTTTGCATAATTATGATATAAATAATTTTTAACATATCTTTTATTAAGGGGGGGGGTCATAATGAAAGTCATGTTGGAACCACTCTATTGATGCGCAAGTATCTACACGCTTTTCTTCATTCGAAAAATTCATATTTACAATTTTTGTTTATTTTAATTTACAAAGTTTGGATATGACAGCTTCACATTTCTGAGAGCAACGGCGATTGAACTTGTTTCCATGGCTAAGTGAAATTGTTTAAAAATGATAAGAATTGGCTTGGTTTGGTTTGGTTTTAAAAAAAAAACATATATTTGTATTATATGTCAAAAATGACAGGCTTTAGAAAAAAGCGGAAGACACAATCTCATTAAGGATGTGATTATCTACAACTTTTATCTGAAAACTTTTTGTCTAAAATAGCTTATAATGGAATTAGGGACAATTTTTAAAATAGCCAAAATTTGTTTTTCTTTCGAAATATCTAGTAAGCCATGAACTTTTTCAAAAATCTGAAAGACGCATATTTATGACCCCTCAAAACTGCAATTCTTTCCCCATTTAACCGACTCTCTATCTCCAGTAGTTTCCGAGATACACATAGAGAACATCGTAAGAAACTCACCCTGTATATAAAATGCTAATGTTTATCTGTGTCGTTTCTACTGAAGTAACGACTTGCTCTAGAAAGTTGTTTTTTTTACTAAAAGATAGCTAATTGGCTCTTCTAAAAATTGTCGTCGCCGGATTTTTTTGTTTTTCATTTAATTAAAAAAAATAAAAAGTATTTTTTTTCCTGATGTCGTGGTGGATGCGGCAGGCTTCAACTGGTAATTGATAATTATCTCGATTAATTTCGTAGGCATTAACACAAATTAAAAGCTTTTATATCTCTGATATTTGGTTTAAACCGTATTATAGTTATTTCCGAAGTTAAATAGCAAATAGAAATAGAAATGTTTTTTTCGATATTTTCGTAATCAAAAACATTAGTCGATTTGGACAAAATAATAAAAAGCATTTCGTTTCAGCGCGTTTACATTTTTATCGCATCGACCTCTATTCGGAACACAAAAACCAATTTGGCCGGAATTGGCCAATTGTAAAACGCCTGTTTTCAAAAATACCGCACTTGTAAATAATTTTGACGCAAACCATATGTGATGAATTACGGGCATATACAGTATGTCCAGCAACAAAATCCTTGACAGTAATAGATATGTCTGTCATTTTAATTTCAAAGTAGTTTATTTTATTTTACAAAGAAATAAGTTGGTACAATTGGAACGCGTAGCAGAAAGTTAATATATTTAAAATTTGAGTAACAAGTGATTTATTGTGAAAAAAAACTATAAAACTGAAAAAATCTAATCCAGTTATTTTATTAATTACAGTATGTCTTAATACAAAACAAGCAAGGGTGTATTTTAAACAATATACTCTTTCTTGTTATACACACTTGTCATATGGACCACATGCAAAAAAATATATGAAAAAGATTTCTTACTTTCGAGCTCAAGCAACCTTCTGCATTTATTATTACATTTATCAGTATAAGTTATGTATAAAGAAAAAAAATTGCAAAGGAATAAATGAAACGCAACATAAATAAAACAGAATATTTTATTAATAATAACACTTACTGAATTTAAAGCATGATTTTCATACATCCGTTGTCCGACGATACCTTGATACGATATTAATTTTATTGGTAAAATTTAAAGACTTTGATTGATTAGAAAATAACGCAGTTTTTAAATTTATTCCATTTTCATGCCTCTGTTTATCGGATATACGTTGGTGTTATTTTATATTTTCGTTTCCATAACGATTTTGCTATTTCTTCTTCTTCTTCTTCTTCTTCTTCTTTTTATGATGGCTCTGCTACAAGGCAACCGCCAGCTCAATTTGGGAGTGACCAAGATGTTGACTGGCTCTAAACCATATCAAGGCCACTGATTTTTATCTGAGTAAAATGTATAATGGGTAAATTTTAATATAACTAACTTCTATGAAGGTAACCTGTGATCTGTGACTGTAAAATGTTATTATTATTATTTATTAAATATATAAATGACGTGCTGAAAGGAAGATTATATCACACACAAAGGCACATAGGATAGAGGTCACACAAACAGACTGCATTCGGAAACTGAAACAAAAAGAAAATAAAAAATAGAAAGTTGAGCATTATAATTTAATTCTATTAATGTTTAAAAATATCATAATAGTTTCTATTAATTTTTCACTTGGCTTAGACAAAACTGTAAATATTGATAGTGGAGTAGGAAAATTCATTTCAATAAATGTTTGATATAAATCCAAATTAAACAAAAAATTTATAGGACATTCTAAAAAAGATATGATTTAGGTCTTCAACAGAGCCACACTCACAGAATGGATCTTCCTTCACTTTAATTTTATATAAATAGTTTTTTGTTAAGCAATGGCCTGTACGCATTCTAATTAACGTTGTAATATGTCTTCTATCTATATACTGGAAATTTTTAAACCATTGTTTATCTGGGAAGATTGTTTGTATATTAAAACACATATGCTTTTTTCCTTTCATACGAGATTTCCAATTTTCCTTATAATTACACAAAATATCAGTTTTAATTGAATTAAAAATATCTATTGAATCCATCTCCATAGATTTCGGAATATTTAAATATTTTCCAATATTAGCCAACGAATCTGCCTCTGTATTTCCCAAGATATTGGAATGACCTGGAATCCCGGCAATCCTGATGTCAAAACCATTAGAATTTGCTAAACAAGTTAAACGTTTGGTTCTTAAGGTCCAATAATCAGCAGATGCTTTAAAGAGATTTTTACTAATTTTAATGCTAGATATAAAATAATAACACTACGCAAGTTCTTTTTAATAGCAAACTTTACTGCATCATGAATAGCTATGGTTTCTGCCTTACAAATACTTAAAGAATCTATATATAATATATAATATATAATAATAATAATAATATATATAATCTATATTACTTTATATTTTTGTTAAGGTTAGATTAAATTTGTCACAAAAGTGTCAAAACGTCCGTTATCGTATGAACGGGTCCGTTGACGGGCTGAAGTAAAATATTTACGGATGAACAGTGGCGCGAAAACGCTATGACCAATCAGAGCATCGTCGGACCAACGTATCAACATATAAGGGATGCATGAAAATCAAGCTTTATACCTTAAAAGTTGGTTAATCCACTTTAATCTTTTTTTTTTAACCAGTACCTGTTGACATTACCTCTCTGCAGTACTAAAATTTATTATTTACCTATCGTGTGATGTTATTTTACAGATACTCTAGTTTTTGGTGTAATAAATGGATTGGTATCGACGTCATCTGGCTCTCGTTTTAACTAAAAAAATTGAAAAGTTATAGGGTTGAGCCACTTTCGAGACGCACCCGGTATAAATTCATTGTAAAATCCCAATCCTGGCATTTTTTTTAATAAAATTCCAGCGCTGTAAATATATTATCCCTAATTTGACGTTTAACGTGCATTATAATATGGCAATAATCCAAACAATTTATATACTTTCAACTTTCTAAAATCGATATATCAAATTATGGAGCTTAATTTATTGTCGTGTCGGGAATGCTATAAATTCTGACTAAAATAGATAAAAACTTACTCTAGGGAATTAGACTAAACTGGAGGTAGAGGCTTGCGTGAATGTTATTTCATTATCGCGATAAATTAAATGATTTCATAAATTAATTAGGTGATTATCGTATATATTTATTAATAAAACGTTTTCGTACGGCTTAACGACATTTATTTAATATTTATTATTTTATTAAATTATTAATTATTTTATTTTTATTAAATAAATTAAATATATTATTTTGTACATAAAATATATTTTTAGCTTTATTAGCTAAATTTTAATATATTTTTTACTATATTATCTTCATTCCAGTAGTATAAATGAAAGTTTTTAAAATAGTTTTTTTTTTCTACTACTACTACTACTACTACTACTGCCCTTACTCGCTGAGATGGTTACGCAAGGCGTCTTCTTTCATGAGCTTTCCTGTGACTGAAAAGCCCGATACGTGATGTTATCTTTCTTCCGCACTCCGGACATTCAAAAATCTCATTACTTTGTTGCTTCTTTACTTTTTGGTTGTGGTTGTTAATTGAGTTTACAATTCTCCTCAATTGCGTTCTATTGTGCGCTGCTTCCTCCCACTGATGCCGTGTACTTATCCCCTTTAAGTTTTCATGGAAAATATCTTTGTATCTTTTGAGTTGTCCACCCGGTTTCCTCTTACCCTCTACAAGCTCATCGTAAAGAAGAGATTTCGGTAGGCGGTTTTCTTGCATCCTGCATACGTGGCCAACCCATCTTAAGCGGAATTTAGTAATCATGACTTCAGCGCTCTTACAGCTTGCTTTTTTAATGACTGATACATTTGAGACATGGTGGTACCATTTGATTCTTAACAGTTGTCTAAGGTGTAAGGTGTGTCTCTGTTGCAACTTGTTTGCGCTTGTGTGTCGGCGGTACGGCACCCAGATTTTGCTTCCATGTAACATGGGGGGGATTATTATTGCTCAGTTGTTACGAGTCAAAAATTAAAAAAAAAAGAGCGTTACACGGTACACTGGAAGTTTCGTTTTTGTGCTCAAGTCATGATTGTAGAAAACCCTGTCTTTTAATTTCCAGAATGCTCCTGAGGCGCTGCTAATTCTGTGCTGAATTTCAGAGTCGATATTGACCATTTCCGATATCAAACTGCCGAGGTAATGTGAATTCCGCACATTTTCGTGCGGACGTAAAAATTGGCAACACTGTATGCCGCTTTTTATTTTGTCTCTCTGTCTGTCAACCGGTCATTTATATTTATCTTTGTCGCATGCACTAAATACAGACCAATGAGACCACGCAGTTTCAATGACCAGATCGGCATATCTTCATAGATTTTTTTCAAGCATTTTAGGACATAAATTTATAGGAAATTTTTTAATTATTTTTACCTGCAGAATATGTTGCCGAGGTTTCCCAATTTCCCTCAGGAGTCATGATTCTCATCGTAAAATTATATTTTAGGAAAATTCACACACGAAATTATTGCACAGGGTATTTCAAAATTAGGGCAAAAAACAACCCCTTGATAAACCCTGTATAATATGCCAAATACTAAAATTTATAAAAAAAATAGTTTACGAATTAAAGTTAATGTAATTAAGTACAGCTTGGAAAATCATGAAAATAGGACTAAAAATAACACAAATATAACACTTTAAAATTGACCAAAAATTTCTCTGTTGCGTTTTTTTTGCATCTTGTGTATTTCATGTTGAGTTTATTTTAACTTTATAACAAGTGTGTACAATAATTTGGCAAATTATGCAGAAATGTCGCTTAAAGTTTAAATAAAAAAAAACAACTTTGCAGAAGAGAAAGATATCGTATAGATTTTTATATTAAATTGCTAGTTTATTCATTATTATTACTCATTCTTAAAATGTTAAGAAAAATTTATGAAAAATATTTTTTTCTATAGATGAATATTCTCATCAGTAAATTTATTTGTCAATGTATATTAGTCAATTCAGTCAATTGTAATTAAAAATCAAAGGTTGTAGTAATTTCCGGTGAAATCGGAAGTTAAACAAGAAATAAAATAGTCAGAGAGATGCGCCACTTTTGTGCGATACTTTTCCATAAGTATATCTTCTTCGTATCACTTTTACTTTTAAGATCCAGATGGTGGCCTATGAATTTGGGACACGATTTACAGGGTGCCCATTTTCGTTGAAATCATACGGTATCTCCATTATTTGTGAAGGTAGAAGGGTGCGGTTTGCACAAACCCGTGCCACTTTTTTGTCCAACGGAAGATGCCGTAAACAAAATTTTCATAGCTCTCTTCATTTCTGAGCTACAGGATTTTTTTGAAAATTTTGCAATTTGGGACACCCCATCTATCTCTGTTTTTTGTTAAGGATATCGAGAAGGTTAAAACTGTTTATTGTAGAACTTTTTACGTAGAATACAGTGGCGTAGTCGGTTATTCTACGAAATGAGTATTTTTAAAATTATAAACTAAAGTTATGTTTTCTTAAAGGGAACTCCATGTATAATTTATAAACAATATGATCTGGCTTGTCATAAGCTTCTCAAAAATATGCCCTGCTGGCAAGCGAAACCTTGGGTCGGCGTTTACATGTATAGGAGTAAATAGCTATGGCAATCTAGTAAGTCGGAGATAGCAAAAATACGAACTATTTATTACATAATCACTTAATTTGACGCTAGATTCCATGCGTTGGGAAAAATTCTTGCCTTCTGTCTTTATTCAGTACATCTTATTTTACTAAGCGTGTTGACCGTACTCTTCGTACATACGAACTCTTACGTACGAAGAGTACACCGTACTCTTCGTTCAATCCGAACCACCCTGTATAACCGAGGATCATACGAGGTTTGAAACGAATTAATATCAATATTTTACATAATTCTTTATAGACCAAGTGGAGAACATGGGGAAAAAAGTGTCCGCCTGGCAGGCAGGCTTGCGATTTTTAATATTAATGCCAAACATTCATATATCACGGGTTAGTTCTGCAATCGACACCAGAGGCCATGGCTCGACGCTTAATACCGACATAAATTCCTTCTCGGGTGGCGCTAATGTAATTTACTTTTGCCTTACCTCTTCTAATAATTTCCTTAAATGCCTGAATACGAACAAAGTATGAAATTTAAATTTTAAATTTAATTTTAGCCCTAGCGGTCCCACCGATCCCCTGGCGAGCAAAAACTTTTTTCGTTTTAGATAATTTTTCATTAAAACATAAATATGGTCTAAAACAATTTTGACGGCGAATATTTTTAGCTAAATTTAGCGGTATACAGGGTGATTCACGGTCATGGCACGTTATATAGGATTTTTTTTTTAAATTTGGATTTTTGCATAAAGGCGTCTGCTCTATTTTCAGCATTACACTGTTGCCGCTTCATACTAAAAGTGTCTTTGTTATTTTAAATGGAACACCCGGTATATTATTATATTTTTTGAATATACTTCCATATTTGAAAATTTTTCTATTTTACCAATCTACACTACGGTGCCCGGTGGCGTAGAGGTACAGGCTCTCGTCTACCAATCTGAAGGTAGTGGGTTCGAATCCCACACCCGGCATTTCATCAGGCGACTATTTTTATTAAAATATAAATAGTTTGGGTACCTAGGTCGACTCAGCCTTAAATAAGTACTTGGAATTCACAATCCTGAGGTAATAATAGGCGGTTGAAGAGTAGTGCTAGCCACATTACCTTCCTTTTATACCGAACGGCTCTAGTATGGCAAGCTGTACCTCGCTACACCCAAGGCGTTAAACGCTATATATACGGGAGCTATTATTATTATTATTGCTAACCCATACTAATCTCTAATAGTTTTCGAGATGAAAAATAAAACATGTGTAAAATTGACAAAAATATGATATAATAATGTTACATATTAAACAAAAAAAAAATACATGTTAAACAATATTAAATCACAAAATCCGCATATTGAGAGCTAAAATTTGGTTTATAGGTTAAGGAGAGTCGACATATTCGATCTGTCTAAATCAACTGATTGGATATCAAACAGGGAGGTTAGAAAAAATAATTATTTCCGTTTGTTCTAAAATTATTAAAATTGTTTTTATTTTAAATTCAAGCCTCTGAATATTATTTAAAAAATCTAAATTCGAATAAAATTGCTTTTTAAAGATATATCATGTTCCTATACCTAAACCTTCTGGTTTCTTCAGTAAAGCCATTTAAAAGATAATAATTCTATTATAATTCTTTCGTTTCTAGAAAATCGTTACCATGACAAATATTCAAACTTTATAAGTATTAAGTAGAGTTTATATACGTGCGGAACATCTGAAATTGTCATGGTAACGAAATTATTGAAATGAAACTATAATAATAGAAAAAAAATAAATTAAATTACATTGGTGAAACATCTAGACCATTAAATGTTAGAATTATTAAAGAATCTAAGATGTTTCAGCAATCATGGCACACAGGGCACAGAATAAATTTTAATAACGCCAAAATTATAATGAAAGAAGCGATAGCCTCTAAAAGAAAAATAAAAGATATGATATTTTTAATTCAATCTAATAAAAATAAATGTATTGCTCATGCATCTGTAGATGTTAGTAATGTATGGCAATCGCTTCTTTGATTTTAAACATAACATAAATAAACATAACATACGTAAAATTTAAAAATAATCATACAGAAAGTTTGGGGCTTTTTGGTTTTACCTTATTAAGTAATAGTTATCAGGTAGTAATTGTTAATTTTGAAGTTTAACATGATATATAATGTCATTTTAACAGAACGTCAACGGTTTCTTGTAGACGTATTTGTTTTAAAAAAGTACAGTGTTCTCGAATAGTTGAATTTAAATATTTTAAATAGTTTTTTTCTTTATTCTTTGTATTTTTTTTGCTTCCGATGACGGAAAGAGATAAACTTTCCGAAATGTCAAGCATTTTTTTGTTCGTTAGGCAAATTTGTATAACTGTAAACCTAACTTCTGTCAAGTAGTTTCCGTTTGGGATTAACGCAGAAGTGTTTACAAAAAATAACTATTTTATTTTGTAGATTTTCTTGCAGTGGCGAAATACCCATTGAGGATTTTTTGGAGAGTTACTAAATTATTGTTTATTATGATAAAGTTTAGTGATATAATAAGCTAAGGATGGGTAACGTGGACCCCATTACCTCTCCCCTAAAATCACGCTTGTTTGATTCACGGCTTTGAAAATAAATAGAGATGCGAAACGTGACAATTACAGAAACCAATATAAACGGAAAGCCAAAAAGAAAGACAAAACGCTGAATCGCAGAGAGCCTAATTAATTGGAGTGAAGTCTACATTCGAAAAATTTTAAATTGGGGTCTTTAAAATGACCGATATCCAATCTGATATGCAAATGGCGTAATTTGGCAGCGGAGATGGCAGATCCGAGTTAAATTAAAAAGAAAAAACTGTTTAAAAATGTATACGGCGATGGACTTTCCAGGTAATTGCCAGAGGATTACACGTTGGGGATATGCACGTCAGCCAAAAAAGGGGACACAAAGCATTTGGTTTACTATATTAGAATTTTTTGGATGAGTTGTAATAAAAGTTTTATATACAAAATTCATAGAAATGGCTATGGCTGCTTTGGATACTGATTATTACGAAATACATTGAGTTACTCCTAATAATACAATATACTATTTTCTAAGAATATCGGAACCTAATTTTATTTTTACAGCTCTACCTGTCTTAAGTTAATATCCATCGTAATTACGCCTAATGAAAATTATATTAAAAGTTTCAGTTTTATATTCATCGTTATAGATTTTTCCTCAGGCGGGTTTGGTGTATTTTCAATTACCTTATTACGAACTTTTAACAAGTTTTAAAAGTAATTTTGAAGGTTTAAAAAGATATTATTCATTTAGTCGCGTCGCGTCGTGAAGCTAGTAGTCGGTTCATCGTCTCCGAATCCATTAATTATGCTTCAGAATGACTCAGAATTAAGACTATGTAGTTCTTTTTTAATGTATGCAAATTATGCTTAGGAACTATTTCTTAAAACCGCTTTTAATTCTTTATTGAAATGGCTAAATGAACTTAGCAAAAGAGGGAGATGAGATGTTTTTCTTTCTTCTAGCCAATATTTTT
The DNA here is from genome assembly GCF_002938485.1 of Sitophilus oryzae. Lineage (NCBI taxonomy): Eukaryota > Metazoa > Arthropoda > Insecta > Coleoptera > Curculionidae > Sitophilus > Sitophilus oryzae. The sequence continues at coordinate 188,178 of NW_022145633.1, read as the reverse complement.
AATAAGTATATGTTGTTACTTTATCTAAAGAAGAAAACATTCGACCAATGTGTACTACCAGTGATGACCTATGCATGCGAAACCTGGAGACTTAAAAAGAACAGTATAAGAAAACTGCAGGTCGCACAACGCTCAATGGAACAAAATATGCTGGGAATAACCAAGAGAGACCGTAAAAGAATAGAGTGGATACGACAAAAGACCCAGGTAATAGATGTCATCTACAGAGTCAAATCCCTCAAGTGGCAATGGGCAATACACCTGGCAAGAAGGACGGACAACAAATGGACCGAAGAAGAAGACCGAACCTGAGATGGGACCATGATATTAGGAAATTAGCAGGGATAACTTGGGCCCAAATAGACTACAATGGGTCCAACTACAAAAAGAGTATCTAAATATGCGAGGGATAATATATCATAAATTAGAAATGGTTGAATAAGCTCAAAATGATCTTGATGATATGTTTATTATAGAAATAAACCCAGTTAGATTTATACTATAACTGAGAGGTTTAATATTTATTTATAAGTAGTTTACAATTATTCCAATTTTTTAATGCTACATTTATTTATATTAGACTATTAAAAACGCTTTTTTTATTTTTCGTTCGTGTATTGCTTACGCATCTGTAGAGGTTGGTAATGTATGGCTAGCACTTCATTGATTTTAATGAACATAGCATAAGTAAAAAATAAAAACAAATAAAAAATAATCATATAGGTACAGAAAATTTGAGGTCCTTTTGTTTTATCTCGTTAAATTAACAGATAGTAATTGTTAATTTTGAAATTTAACATGATTTAGGGTGTATTCCGTTGCTTACTTTATGATTTTATATTCCGTTTCTATCGGTTTCCTGAAAGTTTTCTTATTACGGAACACGGTTCCTGAAAAATTCGGTTATAGCTGTCACCAAACTAACCAGCGCGAGAAGGCTGTTTTTTCTGGTTTCGTTTGTCAATCAATGTCATTTTTTATGCGACAGAAATCAAGCAAATATTGGAAGTTCGACTGGAATTCTCATTTAATTTCTAAAATTTGTAATAATATGTTGTATTTAGTACATCCAAAAGCAATGGAGGTAGGCACTAGAGGTAAGTAAATTTCATTAACTAAATAGAATGACTTTTTAGGACCATTTAAACTTATCATGCAGCCATTGTTTCTTAAAGTCAGGAACAGTTAAAGAAAACATGAAAAACAAGACAAGTAATCGTGAATGTTCTGTAAGCTATAAAAATATAAATATTGATTAGATTTGTTTATTTATTACTGATCTGTTTTAATATTGGGTCTGCAAATCTTCACTTGAGCTGTCTAACGAGTTTAACAGTTTATTAATAAAGTACTTTTCAATATTAAACTCCATTGAACAGAAGAAGCAAACGTAAAAGCAGAGAATAGTTACATTAAAAATACATAAAAGATAAATTTTATAATAGAGGTAATGAAATTTAGAAAACGTCAACATTTGACGTTTCCAATATTTTACCAAACCGTTCCGTATCAAATCGATGTTTTTCAGGAACCGCTCTTTACCGTAGTTTATCGGTCTGGTTCGCCTGGTTTTGCAATGGAATACAGTCATAATGTAATTTTAACAGAACGTCAACGGTAGTTACAGATGTATCTGTAATGTTTTTAAATAGTTAAAACTGAAAATTAAAGTTAAATAGTTGTATCAAGAGTTGTATTTATATTTTTTAAATATTTTTTTTTCTTTGTTCTTCGTGTATTTTTGCTTTCGACGACGAGCTGAGATATACTTCCCGAAACGTTAAGCATTTTTTTGTTCGTTAGCCAAATTTGTTTTAAGAATTATACTAAGCTTTTATCGGATCCTAACTGTAATAAATGGTATATCTTGTATCGTGTCAACTAATATGCATTACGCTGTTTATTTGTCTAGATCCCCCGTTTCCGTCAGTTTTGGAGTAATATAACAATAAAGGTCTGAAAGATTTATTTTGATTGGTTTGGGACTCCTTTACTCTTCTTACTCAATATTTGAAAATGTTCGGTGTTTATTTTCAACCTCAAACTGTTTATATTAACATATTCTATACGAAGACCTAAATTTTACGAAGGGCTTAGGTTTTCCGGTGATGCTTATTAGACAATGTAAACTTTAATTTTGTATTTATAGGAAACTGAGATTAGGCGCCGGTATCGTATTTTGGGAAAACGAATATTATCCAAAGACAACATTGATTTAAAATTACAGGCTGACCGAAATAATTTTATTATATAGCGGGTATTGCATCGTCGTTGGAAACATATAGGAAATCCCATACAAATTTTAAACTTTCCAAATATTGACATTTTTTGACACTTTAGTTTTGTATTACGATATTTTAGTTTAATTAAATAGTGTTGTGATACTTTAAGCTTGAAAATGAATCCAGAAATTTTATTCTTGGATTCTTGAACATAAAATAAGGCATTTATTGTAGGGGTTTAATATGTTTAAAAGCTTTGGTTTTTGAGATATTTAAAGATATTTAAATATGCATGCTATAATAAAAAAGTTTGTACATTACCTTGTACATTACTTTTCCGAATTAATTATTGTGCTGACTCAAGCCAGAGAAATACACTAATATACAGGGGTACAAAAAATTGCTGGTCTATTTTAAATATTTATTTTACATGAAAACTTAAACGTTATTTCAAATACAACACTATGTATTTTTTTAAATAAGTCGAAGTAAATTTATATGCTCTTTCAAACTATATTAGAGGTTCCTATACCTATCTGGCTCAGATTTTGAATAAAAAGCGATTTTTCAATAAAATTTTAATCAAGATGGCTGGAGTCACAATAGCAATTTTCTAATGACACTTAGTAGCCATTTCAAAAATCGAGTTTATAGACATTATTTAAATTTATAATAGGTTATTTTTATTTAATTTACCTGCAGTAAGGTTAATAAGTAATTATTTATTATTTTATCAAGAAAAATGAAGCAGTATCAGCTGACGGAAGGAATGGATATGTTACTAGTGATTTTACTTTGTGAGGACAATTGCTTGTTGGCCTGAAGGGTTAATGCTCAAAGATATCTAAATAGAAATTTTCAATAAATAATATTTTCTTGCCTTTAGCTGTGTATTTTTTTTAATTTCAAAAAATCGAAAGTAGAGAAAAAATTAAAAAAAAATAAAAAGTAAGAAGGACGGAGAACAAATGGACCACATAGGAAAAGAAAATTGTTTTGCTTGTCGTAAAGGGGGGAACCAAGCTCCACTCCCATAACCGGTTTCTGGGCCTACCCTTCATCAGGTGGGCTGTCCAGGGGCTGGTTCTCACCGATACGGCAAGCAAAACAATTTTTTTCTCTGTTGATATAGAAGAAGTTTTGCTTGGCGTATCGGTGAGAACCAGCCCCTGGACAGCCCACCTGATGAAGGGTAGGCCCAGAAACCGGTTGTGGGAGTGGAGCTTGGTTGACCCCTTTACGACAAGCAAAACAATTTCTTTTTACTTTTATTTTTTAATTTTTTTCTCTACTTTCTCTTTTTCGAAATTAGAAAAATACACAGCTAAAGGCAAGAAAATATTATTTATTAATATACACTAAAGCTGTAAGAATTTTGTTCATTTCATAGAAATTTTCTTGACAAGCGTTCCTTTGAAAAACTACTTTTCTTATTTTGCAGAGTTGATAGTGTGGTATCTTGAAAACCCATTAGGCAGAAACCTGTCATTGGAAGTGAAGAAAATGAATTTGCCTCTTTTATAGAAAATTCAATACATCTAGAAGTCATCGTAATATAAATCAAATACTTCTTTAAAATACTATTGTAAGTAAATTAAATGAAACTAAACTGTTATAAATTTAAATAAAGTCCATTTTGTCCGATTTTGAAAATAGCTAGTAACTGTCACTAGCAAATTGCCATGAAGACACCAGCCATCTTAGTTGCCATTTTATTGATAAATCGCTTTTTATTCAAGATCTAAGCCAGATAGGTATAGAAAGCCCTAATATAGTTTGAAAGAGCATTTAAATCTGCTTCGGCATATTTAAAAAAAATACATAGTGTTGTATTTGAAATAACGAAGTTTTTATGTAAAATAAATATTTAACAGAGATCAGCAATTTTTGATATCCCTGTATACATTTAAGAAAGCAAAAAAGCTGCCTTTCTCTGGCTTCAAAGTCAGCACAAGAATTAAGGTACATTCAGGCTGAGAGCGTCGAGCGCCGCGTCCGCGTGTCGAAATGGAATCAGTTCACTTAACTTAAATTAGACCGTTCAGGCAGACAGCGTCGCGATTGGCGTTGCGCTAGCGTCCGCTGAGCGTCGGGATTCGAGTTCACTGGGGCGGATGCGACGCGACGCTCGACGCTCTCAGACTGAATGTACCTTTAACTCCGAAAAGCAAATACGTTTAAATAAAATATACGACGGCCTCCCCATAAGAGCAATGAGAGGATTTACGTCCCAGTATTGAAGGAGGACAGAAAATCGAGTCGAATGGTTTCAAGACATAAGTTCATTCTTGTTTAGTCAAACCTCCTACAAACCAAGGATAGACTTATGTAGGAAATGCATTGAAATTCTATAGCCATCCTTCAATATCGGGACAGGAATTTAAGCGGTACCCTCCGTATACTTTATTTTAAACGTATTTGCCGAAAAGTAATGTACAGGGTATTGCAAAACTTTTGTTATTATAGCATGCATATTTAAATATCTTTGAATATCTCATAAACCAAAGCATGTAAACATGTTAAACCCTTATAATAAGTGCCTTATTTTATGCCCAAGGATCCAAAAATGAAATAAAATACTGGGTGTTTCATACGAAAAAATATAACTTTGGTATTGATCTTAGTTCTGACACACTCTGCAGATCTGAAAATAATTTTAAATTATGCACATTGACTCTCTACATACACCCATAAAAAAATGTGTTTCTACATCTTTCCGTTTTCGTATAATCAACCGAGGCGAATGAGGTGCGACACCCTGAATATTTTGTTTATTCTTAAGAACATTGGTAAACCGTTTTTCTTGGAATTTGCCAAAGCGAATGGCGATGGTGTAAAAGTTTAGTTTTGATAATCTCCTAATGATGCTACATGGTTAGCAAAACGCGCGTACAGGGTAAAAGTAAAGTGTTTTGGTGTATTGTGGTGAACTACTCCTCTTTTGGTGTATTGTGGTGTGATTTCACTCAAAGTGGGTTATTTGGGTCATAAATGACCTAAATACAAAATACTTTCATGGTGTCTATCTGTCCGCCTGTCCGTCTGTAACACGATAACTCAAAAACCGCTAAACCGATATTAGCACAAAAATACTGTGGCACCCGAGAACCTGGCTATTAGTTTTTGGTGGGGGTGGGGGGTTGGTAAGGGGGTATGGGAGGGGGTTAAAAAATCGTAACTCCAAAATTACATTAGCTAGCGAACCGCGGTTTTCAATTTAAGATTAGGAATAATATTTGCAACAAAATTTGTAATAACGTCAAAGTCAGTCAAAGTCGCAGTTTTTGAGATAAAAAAAATTGAAAAAATTCCTTTACTTTGAAACTTAAAGAACCTACCAACTTTTTATTGACATATTTTAGTATGGGCGGCTATACGTGCCTCCCTGCGCCAATTTTTTAGTTTGCTGTTGTAACATCAAAGCCTCCAACCTCCCAACAGTAATATTTAATTTTCTTTAAAACAAATCATACACCGTCGAATGTGTCCTAATTTTCACGTTATCATAGATGCTGAAATAATCCGATAATATTTTTCTAGTTGTCGGTATTTTTCGGTAAATTTAATTTTGTTTGTACAAAGAACGACTATATATTTTGTGAATGGCGGATTCAATTTCATTACGGGGCCGAACTGATGTAATATATTATTGACGCAGACAAAATTTAGAGCTTTTTTCCACATTGGTCAGCCTATATTTCGACTTTATAGCGAACTTTTCGATTCCAGAGGTCGCCGACGGGGTTCCTAATAGCCCTTTAACGTCCAGGTTATTCGATTTATATAACCGACAGATATTTTCGCATAGAGAAAAATTTTACATTCAATTTCCCCTTGAGATGGATCATCCGATTTAATTCAATATTCTTGAAATGTTTAAATTTTTTGACGGCATCTTTTTTTTTCATATAAAGGGGCCGTCCTTCGCCGGAAACACTGCGACCTGTGAGGGCTATTGTGTTTTCCCTTTTCTATATCTGTACCCATTCTCCTATCCTTGTGCCCTGCACTAGCTTATTCAGGTACTTGATAGGGTGGGAGCATAGTTCCTCCGGTTCTAGCCTAACTTTCCCAAATAAAAAGTGTCGCTTGCGATCCAGAGCCTCGCAATGACATATTATGTGCTCCGCTCTTTCAGGATCTTTATCGCAGAGTTTGCAGCAAAAAGAGTCCCTTGATACAGGTTGAGCTTGTTCAGGTAACACTTGACAGCCATGTGTCCTCTGTCTAGAGGCCTGTTGTAACCCACACTTTATTCCTGCTAAGCATTAGCAGTTCTTTTGCGGTTTTCGAGCTAGGTCCTCGGATAAAACCAGATAATGCTGTGCCTGTGCCCCTGTCTGTTTCTGCAATGGACATTCTGCTTTTCCCTGATCCAGAGTTTTAGTGCACTACGGGCCATATACTTGGGTATTCCCAGTATTGGCTCTGGACCAAGATAAGCATTGACGGATCTTGGTGAACGTCCCAAAGCGCAACTTTGCCCCAATTTAGCCATCATTGTAAACCCTTAATATTGACAATAAACCTTAAGAGCATTAATTTCCCATTTAAATTACATGGGAATTTGCCACTTTTTGCAAATATTTTTTTTTCTCTCGATCTTGTCCTCTCGCAGCCATTACAGTACAGAATTATTATTCTATGATAGATTCTTCTTTTTGAAATTTAGGTTATATTATGCTACTATTACTATTACTTAAGAACTTACTCTCGAAAGTTACAAGTTTATAATAAAAGACAAGAAAATAACCCACGATTTAAATTTGGCGGGCATCATTGGAAAATGATCGGGAGAGTTCGACCACAATCGGAACTGTCGGTTGGAAGTTGGAGAGGTGCACGGTTCGGTTAGACTCAAGTGTCTATATTCGAGATAATAAATGCGTTGAAGTGCGCTTGCGTAGAAAAAATCCGTATGTTGGCAAGCATGTTTGTAAAAATAAATTCAAATCGTCAACTCAATAGAAAAAAAAATGCCAGAAAAATACCAGAAATTTACCGAACTTACTTAAAATTAGTTAATTAAGTACTGCAAAAGAGTACAAGCTTAAAAATAATGAGTATTAGAATTAACTACGTGTCATGTCATTCATTTTGTCAAAAAAGTTGAAAAATTTAACCTAACCTAAATTAACCTTATTGAGAAAGATTAGGTTTATCGAAAAATGTTTAACCTTCTTTTTTTTGACGATTCAATATACAGGGTGGTCCGAACTGTATTCCGGAAACTTCGGCGGCATATTCTGTAAACACTCTCGTATAACAGGTAATAACAATTGTTTAACGCTATATATCATTAATTAATTTTCTTACTTAAATATCAAGGTCGTAGATCTAGTTTAAGACAAGTTAATACTAATATATGCGCAAAATTGCCGTACAAGTTCTCTATAAAACATATAAGATTTAAATCTATTTATCTCTATTTTTTTCTTTTTTTAACAAGCTTTAATTTTAAGGTTTAAATAATGATAATAAAAGGACAGAACGCTACACTGCTAGCGTCGGCCAATTTCTGATACAGATCGAGATTATCCCTCAAGTCCGACCTACGCCCGAGCAAGGGAGGCTTTTGTAAAAGCAGACATAAGCTTTCCAAATAGCGAGAAGCAGAGGGAAATGAAAGGGCATAACGAAAACTTTAACAGACCCGTATTGTTTGTATTTCTCTGTTTGACACCCCATAATCTCGTCATTTGTCTTTTAAAGAAAACACTTATTCCAGTTATACCCGCAATACACTAAGTAACTATTTTATTACCTCATAAGGAAAAAAACTGAACCCTTATAGGATGACTTTGTTGTCTATCTATCTGTGTGGTAGAGATATCAAATTGAATTGATTCCTTGAAAAAAACAAACTTCTAAGTTAACGCAAAAAAAAAACGGTGCTACACAATAACTTGACACTCTCAAGGCAATAAAAATTTATAGGATATTTTACGTTGACCTAGAACTATGAAATTTTGCAAGCAATATCGCCTTATATATTAAGTAAAAGAGTATTATATAGTCTATAAAATGAATAACTTTGAATTTTGACCGTTATTTTTTACCAACAAGGCAAATATAAAATCCCTCTGTCAAAAAAGTTACTGATATTCTTTAAATTGAGTGCCTGAACGAATCAGATAGGTAACTCTTTTTACTTTCGTGAAATAGAAAAAGAAAATAATAAAACAAGTGACAGTTCTTCCTCTTCTTGCAAAAATCAACATGAAATGACATAATTGTCAAAAGTAAAATGTGCTTTTGACATTTCTAAATATCAGACCAATGCCGTCTCTAATAGAACAGCCTGGGAGCGAGATTTATGACGTCACGCTAGTTAGATACTACGGATTAATAAATATGTATTAATAAATAAATATATATGTTACTATAAATGTCCGAAATGCGGTAAAACCTAGAATAAGCGCGCTAAACCTAGGATTTACCAAAAATATTAACTAATTAGGTTATTTGGAGGGTGTTAATGCATTGGTTAGCCTGGTTATTTAAAGGGTCTTAATGCATTGGTTAGCCTGGTTATTTGGGGGGTGTTAATGCATTGGTTAGGTGCTTATTTGGAGGGTCTTAATGCATTGGTTAGCCTGGTTATTTGGGGGGTGTTAATGCATTGGTTAGGTGGTTATTTGGTGGGGTTGGTTGGTTTTTACTACCACTTACTTTTCGTATATCCTAGGTTTTACCTATTTCGGACATTTACAGTAACATATATATTTAGAATATTTTATATGTAATTTCTTGGATTATATTCGACACTAATTTTTTCATATTAGTTAGCCGAAACGTTTTTTTTTAACAAAAAAAATGAAAAACCATAACTTAATCAGCGTTTTTCCCGAACCTAAATCCCAAGAAAATCAAAAATTTTAGAATAATTTTACATATAAAATGACAGCGAATTTTATTTCATAGCCATCGCTGACGCCTTTTTTTCTATGATATTGTATTATTTGCAAAATATGCATATAAATTTTCGGAATGTAAATAATAATACATCACTGTTAGTAGATATTGAATGTTTTTTTGTTAATTTAGATCGATTTTCAAACCCCCAAATTTAAAATGTATTTTACGTTTTACCCATTATCTTATGTACCTATTCATTATTTGTATATCGTAAAGATTTGCTGCATTTATATGGTTCATAGGTTCATAGTTTATTTGCCAAAGTATTTATTACTATATATAGGTATATATAGGGTGATTCCTGTAAGTCCGTCATGCTTTCGAGGAATGATAGGGGATATCGAAATATTAATTTTGATATAGCACACTATGGGTCGGAAATGCTTCTTACGCAAGATACAGGGTGTTAAAGTTTTGGAAAAATTAAAGATGTTCTTTAATACTTTTTTAACAGTTGAAGGTATCGTTATAAAATGTTATTATAGGAGTCTGCCTAATAATAGTAAACACTTTAAATTTAAAAAGAAAAGGTTTTAGTTTCAACCAGTGGCGTAGCTGTAATACGCATCGGGTAATATTTTCAAAAAAAATAGTACGCCACTGATAAAAATAAAAATTTCGGATACCTTTAACTGTTAAAAAACTATTAAAGAATATCTTTAATTTTTCAAAAACTTTAACACCCTGTATCTTGCGTAAGAGGCATTTCCGACCCATAGTGTGCTATATCAAAATTAATATTTCGACGTCCCTTATCATTCCTCGAAAGCATGACCGACTTACAGGAATCACCCTGTATATTGTATTTATTAACTGTATATTATGTATATTTCACGTAAACTATATCATTTTTAAAACACAAACCAAAAACGAGGAATAATTGTGTTTTCAATGTATTCTACAACATATTTATTAATCCGTAGTATCTAACTAGCGTGACGTCATAAATCTCGCTCCAAGGTTGTTCTATTAGGGAAGGCATTGCGGCAGCATGGCCGCAAGTTGCTAACCTAATAAAATTAACACTAGAAAATCCCGCGGGAACTGTCAAATTCAAAGTTATTCGTTTCACAGACTATATATAAAAAATTGACATAGTAGACAATATAAATCTTGAAAGGTGATATTAATAGGTGGACAATATATATTGTAGTAAAAGAATAATAGTTTTCTACGTGAATTTATAGACATAAAATATAAAGAATAAAAAAACAATATTGTTGCGGACCCGTGTGGACTCGACCTAACCTAACTATATGTCCCGCCCTCAGATGACCTTAACATCGCATTAAAGAATAGACACCGTAATGATTCATTCGAAGTTTCGAGAAGAATCGAGTTCCACTGGAATGGACTAGTACATACGAGAACAATCGAAACCTTCCCTATGCACCTAACGATCTATGGACTATTCGAGAAATCTTTAGCTGTGGGTATAAAAGCCGGCGGCTGGAGCCTAAAGAGGGCAGACATAAATAGACTAGTACAGTTGACGCATACTAAAATTTAAAATAAATTCTTTCTAGATAAATAGTTATAAATCGTTTGTAAATAGTTCTTTAAGTCTTTTATCGTTATTGTTTTTGTTAATTAGTGTTAAATAAATTGTGTTTAAATAAATTGTGACTTTCTATCCACACAGAACCGACGAAAAACGTAACAATATTGTAAGTAGAAAAAAAATAACAAGAGAACGTTAGAGAACGTTTAGTAAAATAACAAGACCCAAAGCTTTTATATAAAATATGTATATATAATATATTATTATATAAAATATGTATATATAAATAAGCGGAACTATATCGACAATATTAGTATTTGGTACTCTGAAAAATTGTTACATCTAAAATGTCAATATTCCATGGGTATAAATGAGGTCTAAATTATAAGAAAATGCATTTTTTACGAAAACTTGAAGAGATAGGTAAAAAATGGTTATATACAATTTGATAGACAATTAAATTGTGCATCTGATTCTTGTAAAATACACAGGGTGTTCCATTTAAATTAAACAAGATATTGCCATTTAAATCTAGTAATTATTTAAAATAAATTATTGGACACTCTGATTAAGTTAGTATAATTTTTAAAAATCTAATCGTGTGGCTAAAATACTTAATACTTCCTGTTGAAAGTGAGATGAATAACCCTGTATACAGACATCCATATTACTCGCTGAAGTATTTTGTTATCAATTGATAAACTATCTTTCAATAAAAAATATGGTGTTAAATTCGTTCATAAAGAAACTTTTTCTGCGTTTGTCCCTAAGTTTTTCTATGACATCAGAAGTAGCGCAAACCCAATAAAAAACTTGGAACTCTTTTCTGTCCAACTTTAAACTATGGAATTATGACAGGAATAAGTTTCGGACAATAAAAATAATCACTGGAAGGAGAGAGACTGAACGCGCGTCAGAGTTACAATAAAGAAAATTACTGCCAACAAGGGAATTTGCCCAACAACAACTTTTTCGAGAAGCACACCGAGAATCGCCGAGATTGGATTTTCCGTAATAGGAACGATTTCTATTAGATTGTTGAGTTATACGCCAGTTTTTTCTTCTTTAGTTTTAATCCGCCTAATTGTTTTGGTCTCTTTTTCGAATTTTTTCGTCTTTTCTACCGCTTACGTATTTTCTTCCTAACTCAGTCAGACGTGGAAAATTTTATGTTAACCTTTGATATTTTTGGTAAAAAATGATACTACATATTTGCTAGATCGTTTCAGTATAGTACTGATGAAGATTAATATCTTATTTTTCAGTGTGCCAGTTCAAATCCCAAACCAAGATATATACCGGGTGGTGCATGCAGATTTTGGACTCTCCCGATATTATTGGCTCTCCTGCTAATTTTACAGCGAAGTTGCGCACGCTGTATACACATGCCAAATTTGAACAATTTTGGACAAGCCGATTGTAAGTAATTTAAGAAAAACTGCATCTATTTTTAACTTAAAACTGAATAGGTATCCATAATTTAGTAGTATACAGGGTTGTTCACAACATACGACACGGAGTATTGTAGCTAAACGATTAGATTTTTACAAATTGTAAGTTTTGGGTTCGTTGATGGACTATTAGAGCTATAATTTAAAAATATTTTTACAAGATACAGAGTGTCCCAAATAAATAAAAAATATCAAAGTTGTATTTTCTTAAACGGAACACCCTGTATATTATTACATTTTTAGATTCTGCAATTAAAATAACGGTAAACTTTATTAAAGTTTATTACACTTAAACCTTACCGTTTTTGAATTATTTTCAATTTTGTAAAATTGCAGTAAAATTTTAAAGCTTCATTTCTCCGAGGGTATCAAAGGTTTTAATACTAAATATTTACTTAAGTTTATTTATTGATCAGTTATTGTGTTGCAATAATAAAAATAATACTACCTCATACAGAGTGTCTAGAAATTTATTTTAAATAATTTCTAGCTTTAAACGGCAATAACTTGTTTAATTTGAATGGAATGCTCTGTATATTTTAGGAGAATCATGCACAATTTAATTGTCTATCGAATTGTGTTATACTACTTTTTACCTATCCCTTCAAGTTTTCGTAGAAAATGCATTTTCTTATGATTTAGGCCTCATTTATCAATATACCCATGGAATATTGACATTTTAGATTGTTTTTAAAGCAACAAATGTACAAAATGTACAGGCTAGTAATATTATCGTTTTTAGCAAAACGATAATATTACTAGCCAATTTGTATGCAAAAAGGAAACTATTTAAATCTTTATAATAGAGTATACCATTAATTAAATATTCAACCCATTTGTATGCAAAAAGAAAACTATTTAAATCTTTACAAAAGAGTATACCATTAATTAAATATTCCACCATTATTTCCGCTCAAATACTAATTAATTACATACTTAATTGTGTTAGTTAATAAATTATTCTTATTAAATGTGGATTTGAATCAGAAATCAACATAATAATAAGTTATCAAAATCGTTCTAAAGACTTGCCGAAATTTAAGAAAACTACCATTATAAAAGAGTCAGATATTAAACTAGAAACAAATAAGGGTACACATCATAAGAGTTGCACTAGGAAACTAAAAACTAAACCTAATCTCTCATTTCAGGGAAAGGATGAAGATAACACTAGTGTTGACAACCCTGCTTCTCATGAAATGTAGTGCCGATGATATCCAAATAACCCCTTTAAATAATTTTATTTTACCCTTAAACTTAGGCAATTCCAAACTAGGGTTTACTAAGCATACTTTTATACACTATTTAGATTTAAGCACTATAATTAATGAATTTAGAATATAGAAAATCAATTTTTAATATTAAAAAGAATTATACGCGATAAAAATAGTACGAATCCAATATCCTATCAAGGAATTTCACAAAATATACTTTCTAGAACAGAAATTTTAACAGAAACCACCTTAAATAAAATTAAAAATTTATATCCTCATATGTATACGTAATAAACGAGGACTAGTAAATGTTGTAGGTAAAATTAATAAATGGCTATTAGGAACATTAGACGCAGACGATGGAAATAGATACGATTCAATAATTAATCAATTAAATAACGATCAAGAGAAACTAATCAATGTAGTCAATTTACAAATCTCTCTTTCAAAAGGGTTGATTGATAACTATAACAAAACAATAACTACTCTCAGCAAAAACCAAGAAAATCTTCAAAACGGATTAAAACTCTTCCAACACTCTGTAAATAAAGAAATCGGTAATCTTCAAGAATACATTAGTGTACAAGGAATACTTTCTCAAATTAATTTAGACTGTCAGAACATCATTACATTTCTGGATAATATAGAAGATGCGATTATGTTTGCTAAATTAAATACACTACATAATTCTATACTTCCTAGCTCAGAGCTCCAAAAAATGATAAACTATCTAGGTACTCTATACGATAAAAATCAAATACCTATATTTAAAAACATTTTATCTTACTATCAGTTCTTAGGAACACAAATAACTTTTTCGAATACAAAACTAATTTTCGCTATTCATATTCCGATCGTAAAACCTGATACATTTTATCATTTATTTCCTATGACACAAAACCACCAAGTTATTATCCCCAAATACCCTTATATGGCACGAGCAGATTCGAAAATACAGTTTCAAGAAACCATCTGCCCATTCCTAGAAGAAACTTTCTATTGCCACGTAGAATTTCACCCTGATGACCAGTGCACGCTACAGCTGATCGAAAACCAATCTACCGATGACTGTAAAATAATCGACATCCACGTTCAAGAGCCTATCATCGAACAGATAACGCCAAGAGAAATACTTACTACCTTCAAGACCACAAAGAATATTTTCAAAATGTAAAACTGATCGATATTGGAAATTCAATAGCCCAGCCTAATCAAAATTTCTAAGGGCTGTGAGGTTCATATAAATGATCAAACGTATTCCAATGATGTCTCAATACAAGACAGCAAGCCTTTAATACTACCACCAATGAGTTTTGATCAATTAAAAAGAAGTAAATCTTTCGAGGCCTTCAACATCACGAAATTAAATATTGACAAAATGTTCGAGCTAAGGCAAATGGTTAACCAACTGCATCCCTTAACCCCGTCGACAAGAAGTTTCATGGACAATTCCACTGACATCATATTCATGGTTTTGTTCATCCTCATCATTCTGAGCCTATTCTTCATCACAAGAAAGAAGTTACTCTACCCTATGCTGAGCTACATAAGGAAGAAGATATGCCCATCCAAAGAAGAGATGCCCGAAGACCCACCACGAAAAGAAAACTCCGTTATCTTTTCGTCTTAAGGAGGGAGGAGTTACATGAGACCTGCTGATCATGCTTTTATTGATAAGTTTTCTTTTTAAGTTAATGTTCCTTATAAATTCATTCTTTTGTCTGATTTCGTACGTACAACATTCACGCTATATTTTTAAATAAATAATTGTTTTTTAAAAAGACTTTCCTTCCGTCGAACAACATAATTCGTGTATTGTATAATATTTTATCTACGTCTAACTATAAAAATACACAATGAATTTTAAAAATTATTGTAATTAACTATATACCTATCCTAAAAATCAATTACCTTTATACCTTTGTTCAAATAACACCATGCATGGCAATGTCAATATGACAGTAAATAATATTGATGTCACTAGTTTAAAAAACGAGCGATTCGGAAAATATTCCCTCAGACATTGAAGAAGAGACATTCAGAGCCATTTCTGGATTGCTTCCAGCAAGATCGAAACAGAAGTATGAATATACATACTCTAAGTATGAAAAATGGTGCACCGAAAAGAAAAGTACACAACTATGGAAATTATTACATTTATAAAATTCAGGGAAGAGACCAAATACTGGAAGTTGGAGTTAGACATTCTAAAATAAATTTTTGACAATGTCCTATATTCTGTTATATCTTACAAGTATAATCAGCTTATTGTTTTAGCTGATTATACAGCAGCAAACTTGTTTTTTATTCAGCAATTTATACGTTAAATTTATCCCAAAAAACAATATTCAGGGGTTTTATCTAGCTTTATCCTCGTATATATTAATAAGTAATTTGCTTAAACTTTCAGTAACTAAAAATGTATTACAAAGTAAAAGATATTAAGGGTTTGGAAAACTTCGAGCAAACTCAATTTGAGTATTAAATTCGGCTTAGTAAGTATTATGCTGTACCAATATTACTTTGATATTATAATTCAGGTTGCCTTATTATCGTGAAACCAAAATGGTAACAATTCAAAAACTACTACAAAAAGTTTATACAGGGAGCTACAAATTCTCGGTAACCATAATAAATACGAATATGGTTAAATTGGGGCGAAGTTGCGGATGTTCACCAAGAAGCTATCAAAAAAGTTATAAAAATTTCAAGGAAACAAAACGGATTTTTTTTGAAAATCAATTTTATTTTCTTCTGTCGTTACTTTTTAGAAAATCAAAAAACTAATTACTCATTCTCATAGACACTTTATTAGGGCTATCTGATTAATAGTTTTTTTAAATTTTGAAATTAGCTGATAATTTGTGAGATACAGAGGCCAACCTGATATTTTTAAATACGGACCTGCATTTTTTGTTTCAGGTTTTGAAAGAACTCGGTCTCCTGAGTACAATGATATGCCAAACTTGATTTTTTTTTGTTTCGGGCATTTAAACACAATTTATTTAAACAATTAGGGGGCAATTTTAAAATAGCCGAAATTTGTTTTTTCGAGATATCTAGTAAGCCACAAACAAAAATTCAAAGGCGCATATGTTTGTCCTCACAATACTGCAATTTTTTCCCATTGACCGACTCTCTATGCCAGTAGTTTCCATAGAGAACATCGTATAAAACTTATCCTGTATATAGTTGGCCTATATTGTGTCATTTTAAATCCAGATACTACTTCAAAATTGATGTGATTCTCTTCAGAGAATCTGATGACATAGCGTCTGCCTAGAATCGATTCATAAGTTAGATGAAAATAGGCTATATACATATAATAATAAAACTTTTATGGTATGCTTATACTGCAAATTTTGATTATAGCTATTTAAATTTCAATAATATTTTGCTACTAAAAAACTGACCTGTAAACAACACAAATTTTACTGGAATATCAGTAAAATTGGTGTATCAGTGACTTGCTTTAATGCCAGTAAAATTGGTTTAGTTTACAGTTTTTACATTCCCAAATAAGCAAATGAAATATTGGTAGAGGAATTATTGTTGCCACCGTTTTTTGAGACGAATGTTCAATTTCAAGATAAAAAAAATGGTGTCACCATACAGTGTGTCCCATATAAATAATCAAATTTTCTCTTGATAATTCTTAAATTATTAATTTTAAAAATATGATACTTAAACTATTAAATTCTACGTAAAAAGGTGCTTTGAAAATGTTTTCATAAAAATACGAACTTTTCCATAGTAAAAAAAGTTACAGCGATTTGTTAAAAATGCACATTTTGACCCACCCTGTACATATAAATTTTAAATATTTTTTTGCGGAATTTCTTTAAAAATTCTCTTTGCTTATAACTTCCTATGTCTGATGTATACGATTAATTCTAAATAAATTGCTTTTGAATTCTAGCACAAAATAGTGTTTAATGCAACATTAAATTTAAAAATGACTACAATTTATATGGAAATTACACTTTGCTACATTATTGTACTGCTTCGTTCTCCAGTGTATCCGTATATAGGTCACAATATAATTTAAATTAATTTAGGTTATTTTGTCTTTTACTTTAATTAATGTAATCCAAATAAGAATTTTAATTATATTCTTATATATATTTTATTAATAATAAACAAAAAAAAACAATATATTCAATAGAAACACAAATATAATTTAAATAGAAAACTTTCAAAATCTATTTCAAATTTTAAAATTATTTTCATAGATATACAGAGATTGAAATATACTTTAACACAGAGGTTTTGATTTGTTGAACGTATAAATATATTTGTTGAAAAATAGTAGTTATTTTTTATACAAGACGATAAAATGGTATTTTCTATTTTATTAATATATGATAATGCAATTTTTTCGTCGTGTATAAAACAATATTTTTTTCCATAGCGAGTTACGTTTTAAAAAATGTTCAGAAAATTATTATTTCAAGGAATTTATTACGAGTAGAAAAAATATTGTGCTGGGTTGGCGTTGGTTTCTATGATATTTGACAAATAAATAAAGTTGTATCTTTAGTTGTCAGTTTTGAGTCAATATTTTTTAATTCTCTTTCGTGTCGATTGCTGATTGAATTGGAGCCAGAAATGGCTCAAAACGAAATAAGTAAATTACCAACAGATATTTAGGCTGAGGCGACAAACGTCATATCCAAACTACTTCCATATAAATCCCGAATAACTTATGAAAAGGAATACATAAATTTTCAAAAATGAAAGCAATTAAAAAACGTGCGAGAAGAAATAAAGTTATTTTAACCTATCCTCGCTGTTGAAGTATCATTTAATCTATCCTTGCGGTTAAAGTACTATTTTATCTACTATTTTTGATAGATAAGGCAATTTTAACAGTTGTTTCATAGAAAAAAGAGGATTTTTAATACAGGCTAATATAAATAAATGTATGGATATAACATAAGTAAAAATTAAAATCAAATAATAAAAAATAATCATATACAGAGAGTTTAAGGCTCTTTATTTTTACCTCACTAAGCCCACGGCCACACAGAAAGCGTTTTTTGCGTTTTTAGCGTGAAGCGTCTTTAGCGACTAAAACAAAATAACAGGATTATATAGGAACGGCCACACCAAAAGCGTGTAGCGTTCGGCGTGTCTCGCAAAAAACGCAAATGAAAACAAGTCAGTTTTTTTTCATTTTAGGTCCTTATTATTCCATTTTAGGTCCTATTATCTAAAAATATTTTTATAAAGAACAACTACTGTTTAGGAAGATTCTATTGAATTCAAAAATTTGAAGGAAATGTTTGAAAAAGTGTAGTTTGAAATGTTGAAAAAGTAATAAATTAAAGGAATATTTTCTTCCGCGTAAAAATACTTTTTTATGCGTAAAATGTGTTTTTTTCTGCGTAAATAAGGTTTTTTAACAGAAACAAATAGTTTTTGACGCGTAAAAAATAGTTTTTTACGTGTAACCAATAGTTTTTTACACGTAAAAAATATTTTTTTTGTGTAAAAGAGTTTTTTACTAGAAACAATAAGTTTTTGACGCGTAAAAATTAGTTTTTTACGTGTAACAATTAGTTTTTTACACGAAAAAAATATTTTTTTTTGCATAAGAAAAGGTTTTTTACCATAAACAATAAGCCTTTGACGCGCAAAAAAATAGTTCTTTTCGTGTAACAAATAGTTTTTTACACGTAAAAATATTTTTTTTTGGGTAAAAAGATTTTTTACCAGAAACAATAAGTTTTTGACGCGTAAAATTTAGTTTTTTACGTGTAACAAATAGTTTTTTACACGTAAAAAATATTTTTTTTTGCGTAAGAAAGGTTTTCTAACAGAAACAATAAGTTTTTGACGCGTAAAATAATAGTATTTTACGTGTAAAAAATAGATTTTTACACGTAACAAATAGATCTATATGCGTAAAAAAATAGTTTTCTACCAGTAACAAATAGATTTATATGCGTAAAAAATAGTTTTCTAGCAGTAACAAATAGTTTTATACGCATAAAAATAGTTTTTTATGTGTAACAGTTTTATTCGCGTAAAATAATAAAAATAGTTTTTTACGTGTAACAAATGTTTTTTTACACGTAATAATTTGATTCACTTTTACAAAATTTGTATTAAAATATCAATATTTTTGATAAACACCTGGAATACTCACAAATACACGTCCCGCCACTACGTATTTCTAAGCCGTTAACACGTTTCGTCACAACGAGCTCGTCTGTCAGAGCCGTCTCACTAGCTCGTATGTCACGGTCTTGAATTTTTACTCCCAGCGCGCGTAAAGAAGTTTCACCCAAAAATGTTTCATAAATCATGTCCTAAAATTGCATTAACAACTATAAATATTTACTATTCTATTATACAATTATAATTATTTATTATATTATAATTAAAACAAGTACTAACCACAACACTACAACATAAAAAAACTATACACATATAAATTAAAATTCGTAAAATAAATGGCAAATAATAATTATTATTTTTACACACACCACTGGCACTAGCAGTAGATTATGTTTGTCTCCGAATATATGCCCCGGCCCGTCCACAATTCAATCCCAGCATCTTTTATCTTCGTCTCTTCAACGCTAACGGCGCCTATCTCGCCTATCTCTTTCTCACTGGATTGATTGTTGGACGGGCCGGGAATCCACAAGCTTGCGACGTTACTAATTGACATCTTGATAGAAACTGCATTTTGATTGTTTTTAATGGACACAAATCGAAAAAAAATCGAAAAAAAAACCGGTAAAATCACAAAAAGCCTTTGAGACGCAAAAAACGCAAAACGCTAAAAACGCTTTCTGTGTGGCCGTAGGCTAAAGGTGGCTGCAACGACATCCAGTAATCCTGGCTGTTAAAATATAACAACTGTCGTTGCAACCACCCTAAGTAAGTGTTATCACGTAGTAATAGTTAATTTTCAAGTTTAACTTAATATAACGTCATTTAAACCGAACGTCAACGGTATTGGGATATTTTAAATAGTTTTTTATTTGATTTTTTTTCTGTTTTGCGGTATGCTTCCGACTACGGAAGAAATATACTTCCCAAAAGGTTAAGCATTTTTTGTCCGTTAGGCAAATTTGTTTATTAGTAAAACACTGTTGACAAGTTGTCGACGTTGGATTAACGCAGCAGTGTTTACAAATAAATAACTATTTTATTTTGTGTATTTTCTTACAGTGCAAGTGGTGAAATACCCATAGGACTTTTTTGATGAGATGAATTCGCCACAGAGGTATACCGGGTGCGTCTTAAAAGTGGCTTACCTCTATAACTTTTTTATTTTTTCAGTTAAAAAACGAGATTTGGTATGTTAGTATATGACATAAATTAGGACTGATTGACGTATTCAGTTATTTTCAGTCACTTCCTGTTTCACCGGAAATGACTACAACTTTTGATTTGTAAATGGCACCCACGGTATTTTTTTACTTTATTCGATATAAAATAAAACTCTGAATAGAATGACATATTACAGTTGAGGGTTGGAACCTTTGGTGTTACACAGCAAAATAAAAACACTAAATCACCGCAATACACCAAAACACTTTTACTTTTACACTGGACGCGCGTTTCGCTAACCATGTTAGCATCATCAGCAGATGATTATAAACTGTTTTTAACTCAGTTTATAATCATCTGCTGATGATGCTAACATGGTTAGCGAAACGCGCGTCCAGTGTAAAAGTAAAGGTGTTTTGGTGTATTGTGGTGATTTAGTGTTTTTAGAATGACATATCATATGACAACTTTTGACATTTTTTGCATATGATTTATTTGAAATTATAACTAGCAGTTCGCAACGAAAATTTGACTCGAAATACTAAGTGTGTGGTATCAAATTATTCGTAAAAAATGCTTTTTCCAAATATGCTATTGAGCCACCCTCGTCCCATTTGAAAAAAAATGAGATATGATTAAAAATACGATTTAAGCATTTTCTGACTGGCCAGGACAAGACACTAAAAACATTAGACGATCAAATGTATTTTTCTAAGGCTCCTTGATTAAGAATTAGTGTTTTTAACATAGGCATGGCACTCTAGATTGAATTTACAGTAGGTACAATTTTTTATTAAGTAGGTACAGTTATTATTATTAAGCGAGAATGTCAAAAGTTGACATATGATATGTCATTCTATTCATAATTTCATTTTCTATCGAATAAAGTAAAAAAATACCAAGGGTGCCATTTAAAAATCAAAGGTTGTAGTCATTTCCGTTGAAACAGGAAGTGGCGAAAAACAATTGAATATGTCAATCAACCCTAATTTATGTCATATACTAACATACCAAATCTCGTTTTTTTAATCTCAAAAAATATGAAAGTTATAGGGTGAGCCACTTTTGAGACGCACCCGGTATACATTTTTTTAAGAATTATTGTTTTCGTCAAAAATATGAAATCGATTTCTGTCTTTTGGCCAGACATTCGGTCGCCAGATTCTCTATTTATATCGCCTAGAAAGAAACGCAAAAATTAGAATCCGGTCAGAGAATAACAGAATATGGGCCAAAACTATATAAAGTAGGTTGTTTTCAACTTTTAAATTGGAAAAACGCCAAGTAGAGATGCTAGTAGAAGTAAGAATATATTTTTCAAATGTATTTTAATCCGTTCTAATTCAAATGTAAGAAGAATTAAGGTTGATGCTCACTATACCTTCCGTTTCCATTCCATATTCGTTCCGTATTTTTATTGTATTGACGCTATACGTAAGCTTCCGTTCCGTATCAGTTTCATGCTTTTTATTGTACAAGTTATATCATTACGAAAGTTTTATTTTAAAAATTTGTATCTTTTGAAAAAGGTAATAGATTTAATTAAAAGGCGAAAGAATAAATAAATATCAGCAAAATTTTAACAGAGCTGGTACAAATGTAAGAACTTGACAACGCTGTTTCCGATACGCTTCAGTCCGTCCGCAAAAAAAGGAAGGAAAGGATATGGAACGGAAGGGATAGTGTGCATTGTCCTATTCATGTACAGGGACATCATTTTAAGTGTCTCACTCGATTTATAATTTTCCTGCTCTGGTATTTATTAGAAAGATAGTAAGATGCCGATGATTTCACATTGTATTTATTATCAAACACTTTTGATGATATGATGCTATCTGATTTTTTTAGTCGGAATCCCTCATTATATTTATGTTGGTAGATTAGTTATTTCAAAAATATCAAAAGTTTTAGTATACTTCTCTATTGTTTTCGATATAGTAGTGTATTTAAAATGAATATTTCAGAATCTATTATGTCATCACCCAATTTAACTTTTTCTCTTCTCTATTTTAAGCTATAGTAAAAGATATTTCAATGTAAATTTTCGCGAGGATGCCGAATGGCGTCGTATCTGTCAAAATTGATGTTGTAAAAAATTTTAATGTAGAAAAATCGGCATCCTTCACGAAAATTACATTAAAATATCTTTTATTATCTTAAAATAGAAAGAGGAAAATTTTAAATTGGGTGAGACACTTTAAAATGATTCTGAACAATTCTATTTTAAATCCATTGTATATCGAAAACGGTAAGAGCAAAGTATACAAAACTATATATTTTTGAAATTAGCTAAAATATGTCTACCGGACCATGCTAAAATATGTGGGGGTTTCCATTTAAAAAAATCAAGATGGCGTCGTATTCAGTCAAATTGACGTTGTAAAAATTTTAATGTAGAAAATCGGCATCCTCGCGAATAATTACATTAAAATATCTTTTACTGTCTTAAAATAGAAAAGAGGAAAATTTTCAATTGGGTGAGACACTATCTTTAAAATGATTCTGGAACAACCATATTTTAAATCCACTGTATATCGAAAACGGTAAGAGCAAAGTATACTAAACTATATATTTTGAAATTAGCTAAAATATGTCTACCTGACCATGCTAAAATATGTGGGGGTTTCCATTTAAAAAATCAAGATGGCGTCGTATCTGTCAAAATTAACGTTTTAAAAAATTTTTGTGTAGAGAATCGGCATCCTCGCGAAAAATTACATTAGAAAATCTTTCTACTATCTTTAAATACCAAACAAGAAAATTGTAAACCGAGTGAGACACTTAAAATGATGTCCCTGTACATGATATAATATTTTATGTAAACGGAAGGGAGCTGATACGGAAGGTATAGTGAGAGTCTACCTTTAACACTAATCAACCTCGCCACTACAAGAAAATTTTTGTAAACACTCTTTTGATTTTAACAGAACGTCAACGGTTTTTTGTAGACGTATCTGTTTTAAAAAACTAAAGTGGTCTCGAATAGTTGAATTTAAATATTTTAAATAGTTTTTTTCTTTATTCTTTGTATTTTTTTTTGCTTCCGACGATGGAAAGAGATAAACTTTCCCAAACATTAAGCATTTTTTTGTTCGTTAGGCAAATTTGTCTTGCTAAAATCTTCCCTACATGGGTCTTCCCTGACACATTGGTAGATAAATTAAGTAATCCCACCTTTCCCGTATAAGACTTAAGAAGGATAAATACACATTTAATGGTCTCATTGCATTGTGACTCTGGAATAATTTCACTTGTCTTGGAAAGGTAGGATAGAGGAAGATCACACGACAAGGACGACGACAGCTATTCAACAGGAATTTCTGAACAGTACTTGAAAATCCACAAACACACAGTCAACGGGCAGATTAAATTTAGCTCCGTCGCGTCTTCGAGTTTCCCTGTCGATTCGTCGCTGTCTTCATTTACTTCGGTGCACACTGGAAACCTAATTATCTTCGCGATAGCCGACTCCGATCCTTACTTTCCTCCTTCCTATATATCGTCACATATATCGCCTTTTGACGATACTATTGGCCGGACAACTTTATTTGTTCCTGACCTGTTATCCGATAGATATCCACTTGACGTTTTCAACTGAAAAGTTAGAAGCTTTCTTTTAAATTCTTTTGTGTCACTTGACACTATTTATGTCATTTTCAGTAAACTTAAATAAGATGTACTTTGATTGAATCAACATATTGGGTGAAAAGATTAAGTTTTGTCTATTGCCACAGCCGGCGTAATTATCACAGAAAATTGTCGTGGATACTGTTTTTGATTTTTAGTTTATTCTGTAAATATTTTATGAGAATATTTCACTTTAGGTCCCTAAATTTAAGAAATATCTTATGAAACGAAGTAGATATTCTGAATTTTTAGACAAAAACAAAAAGCTTGAATTGAGGAAAAATGCATTTTTTCGTAAAAGTTTCTTATTATTTGCTCCAGTTGATATGTGATATAGTTTTTTTAAACTCTGATTTGTTTTTTTTTATTTATTTTTATCTGCAATAAACCTTACCTATACAGGGTCCGGCAATAGTGCGTCGGGCATCTGTAGCTCCTAGAATAAAAAAACTTGAGAATTTTGTTTAAGTGCAAACCTAAAGTATGCATCAGGATGTATTTCAGGAAAATATTTTAACTTCTATAGGGTGGCTCAAAAAAGTATGAGTGGACCTGGATGATTTTTTTAAAATGGAACACCCTGTATATTATTGCATTTTTGGCTTCCTTTCAGATCACATTACATGACCCTAAGATATGAATAAATATATTTCGATAGTTTCAGAGATATTAAAAAATAAATAAAAAATATATATTTTTCAGCCCTTCTTAAAAAAATTATTAAAAATACAAGAACTGAAATCAAAACTATATTAGGTATTTACTTTAGATAGTCTGTTCTTACTTTGCTATAAATATGGTAATCGTAAATCATACAGGATGTTCAATATTCTACGCCAAACTTTATAAAATATAAAATAAATTTTCTTTGTTATTTTAAATGGAACACCCTGTATATTATTTTTTTATTAGATGGAGAGTTAAAAAATGAACATTTTTTGTATTTAGAGTATTTCAAAATTTTTAACGGTTTCGCAGATACGCGCAGTATTATTTCATATGGCGCTTTCAATGGTAAAATACGAGAGAAAAATCATTGGGTGGCTTTGATAAAAATTTATTGTGGAAAATGCCATATGAAATATAAACCCGCAAATACCTGCGAAACCGTTAAAAATTTTGAAATACTCTAAATACACAAAAAGGTTCATTTTTTAATTCTCAGTCTATTGAAAAAAAATATACAGGGTGTTCCATTTAAAAAAACAAAGAAAAATTATTTTATATTTTAGAAAGTTTGGCGTAGAATTTTGAACATCCTGTATAATTTACGATTTTCATATTTATAGCAAAGTACTTACTTTGCTATAAATCAACAACAGACCATCTAAAGTAAGTACTTAATATAGTTTTGATTTCAGAACAGTTCTCGTATTTTTAATAATTTTTTTAAGAATGGGCTGAAAAATATATATTTTTGATTTATTTTTTAATATCTCTGAAACTATCGAAATATATTTATTCATATCTTAGGGTTATGTAAAGTGATCTGAAAGGAAGCCAAAAATGCAATAATATACAGGGTGTTCCATTTAAAAAAAAATCATCATGGTCCACTCACACTTTTTTGAGCCACCCTATAGAAGTTAAAATATTTTCCTAAAATACATCCTGGTACATACCTTAGGTTTGCACTTAAACAAAATGCTCAAGTTTTTTATTCTAAGAGCTACAGATGCCCGACGCACTATTGCCGGACCCTGTATGTTTTTAACATATACACAATTACGTCTCGTTATATTTCGTACAGTATAAAATTATACAGATCATACTGTAAATAGTGCTGAGTGACAACGAAACATTAGCAAGCAACAGGGATGTCAATGAGGCTAAGAACAGAGTGGAGCGGCGAGGATAGCGGCGAGCAAGCAGCGCGACATCGCGTCCAAATCAAACCTGTGAAGACAAGTACGTGCGAACATAGTAAAGCGATCTGCTCGAGCGGTTAGATCGAGCGGCTAAATCGATTTATATAATTTTGTTTTCGTCGCTCTGTCGCGCTATAGAAAATTATACATTTCCAAAAATTAATAGATTTAGTATTTGTAAGAGAGATTTTATGGTATCAGAAAGATAGTAATCACCATAACCGGTACATTTTAGATAAGTTATGAGATGAAGTGGCAACAAATTTTCGTAAAGATTATAAATCTTGTCACACTCTCTCCGGTTTTTGAAAATTTCATGTACACTACACCTTCTGGTTTGTTGGTTTCGAATTAACCCAATGTTTGCAACACTACTGCGTAGAATTTTAGCCACTTTTAATATTTTAAATTATCAATAAGCCAATGAAACTAATAAATTTGCAAGTACCTCGCTATTTCTCGCCGCTCTACTATGTTTTAGCACCTCAGGCTTGCTCGACGCGGTATCGCGATGCTTGCTCGCCGCTATCCTTGTCCTTGTTTACATTTTAAATTCTCAATAAAAAAATGAAAATAATAGTAATCACCATAAACGGTACATTTTAGATAAATTATGAGATGAAGTGGCAACAAATTTTCTTAAGATTATAAAACTTGCCATACTTTCTCGCGTTTTTGAAAACTTCATCTAACCAAATGTTTGCGGCACTACTGCCCAGAATTTTAGCCACTGTTAACATTTTAAATTCTCAATAAGCAAATGAAAATAATAAATTTGCACAAGTATCTCGCTATTCCTCGCCGCTCTCCTATGTTTCAGCACCTCGAGGCTTGCTCGACGCCGTATCGCGCTGCTTCCTCGCCGCTATCCTCGTCGCTCCACTATGTTCTTAGCCTTTTAGTCGGGAACTATTGTAAACTAAAGATCTAGTTCAAGGAACTATTCCTCTGGAGGAACTAGAACTAAGGAACTAGTTCCTCCCAAGGAACTAGAATTCCCACCTCTAGCGTCGGGCATCTGTAGCTCCTATAATAAAAAACTTAGAAATTTGGTATTTGGTAAGTGCCAATTTTTTTTATATTTAAAGTATTTCAAAACTGTATTAGTAAACGCTTGTGTCAATATCAGTCTGGTATTTTATCGTTGGGATCAAATTATTAAATCAACAACAACTTATTGAATTAACAAAGAGCAACTTTGTTAATTTAATAAGACTTAAAATAATCAGACTTAAAATAAATCTAAATTATTTTTACAGTAATAGCTAAAACACAACAGTTTCCTTTAATAAGTTAATCAATTTATTTTTTTTTCCTTTTTTTAAATAATTATTTAGATATTGCATTGCTTGAAAATTAGAATTTTGCTGCTTAAACCGTAATTACTCAGTGTACTTTACCAACCAACCCCGTTATCCGGAAAGCAAATGCCGGGATTTTGTACGGTGACAATCGTCCCGCTAAAGACATTAACAAACTTTTTAGTTCTTGCTTATTTGATGGCTTAATCCAGGCCGGCGGCAACAATCATTTATCAACAAAACAATGCGCGGCCTATAACAAGCGAACACAGCGAGGGGAAATGGGGCAAATTCTTTCAGTGCGAATGCAGACCCCCCTATTGTTCGGCGCACCCACCTTGTTATCATTGAAGCCCTCTAGTCGTGCCTATTTCACCACTTACATTCCGTTCCATTTATTTAGGAAAAAGAATCGCCACCAGATTTTGCGTCAACTTTGAAAAATTAATGATGGACCCTAAATGGATGCGGTGTTGGATAAAGATACTTTTTCGATTTTTTTTTGGTATATTTCGAGATTTGTTTCATCACTTAGGCAGTATATAAAATTTGATATTTTAATATATTTATTTCTCCAAAAAAAAATCCTATATGGGTCTTTATAATTTCTCCACTGCAAGAAAATCTACAATAATATACAATATTACAATATAAAATAGTTATTTTTTTGTTGTTAACACTTCTGCGTTAAACCCAAACGGACACTACTTATCAGAAGTTAATAACGCCAAAATTATAATGAAAGAAGCGATAGCCTCTAAAAGAAAAATAAAAGAGGCTTTTTTAATACAATCTAATAAAAATAAATGTATTGCTCATACATCTGTAGATGTTAGTAATGTATGGTAATCGCTTCTTGGATTTTAAAGAACATAACATAAATAAATATAATATACGTAAAATTTAAAAATAATCATACAGAAAGTTTGAGGCTTTTCGGTTTTACCTTATTAAGTAATTGTTAATTTTGCAGTTTAATTTGATATAATGTCATTTTAACAGAACATCAACGGTTTCTTGTAGACGTATCTCTTTAAAAAAAAAACTTGTGTCCTCGAATAGTTGAATTTAAATATTTTTAAATAGTTTTTCCTTTATTCTTTGTATTTTTTTGCTTCCGACGACGGAAAGAGATAAACTTTCCGTAACGTTGAGCATTTTTTTCTTTGTTAGGCAAATTTGTATAACTGTAAACATAACTTCTGACAAGTAGTGTCTCTTTGGGTTTAACGCAGAAGTGTTTACAAAAAATAACTATTTTATTTTGTAGATTTTCTTGCAGTGCAGTGGCGAAATATCCATAAAAGGATTTTTTTGGAAAGGAATTATATTATTTCAATAAATATGATGTAGTATTCGATACATTTCAATTAACTATGCGGTTATTTTGATTTTATTTTCTCGTCGAAAAAAAAAAGAGTAAAAAAATATAACGTTTTTTCTAACAAAGCCGCCGCCATAGCGTCGGTTTGCCGCGGTATACAGGTAACAAAATTATAAACTAATCCCACTTCCATTATCAAAAAGAAGAGAGCCGGCTAGAGTTTTATAGTCGCTTCGTCATGCTGCCCTGGTTGGCTGCTCTCGTCCTGATGAGCGAAGGGGATGGCGACGACAGCGATCTAACGGGAATACCTAAACACTACTTGAAAATCCACAAACACGCCGAAGACAAGATTAAATTTAGTTCCCTCTTCGAGTTTCCCTGTCGACTCGTCTTTTAGTTTTCATCGGTGTCTACTTGAAACCTAGTTATCTTGGCGCCAGTCGCCTTCGATAGTCTTTTGACGATACACTCGACCGGACAATTTTATTTGTTTCGAACCGGATACCGGAACAACGATATATTTTGTTGTCCGCTCCAAGTTGGACAATAAACCCCTAATAATGTCTATACCTTTGAGGCGGGTTAATTTCTTCAAAAGTCTTCTCTGTGTTTCGCCACTTGTACTGTAAGAATATCTACAAAAGAAAATAATTATCCTACCGCGTTAATCGAACGGAGACCAACACACATTAATACATCAGTTTTCTTTAACAGTTAATCTTCAAAATTAACAGTTACTTACTACCTGATAACAATTACTTAAATGAGGTAAAATTAAAAAGTAAAAAGTAAAGTAAAGATTTCAGTTAACGTCTCCTTTTTGCTGCCAGGGCTAATCTGGACGGGGCCAACTTTGTTTACGCGGAATCCGAACCGCGGTCCTCGGCCATATCATGGTCAATGGCCTACCGACTTGGCAAGTGTCTAAATCAACTCTTACTCACAAGATATCCGATCTCATCCGGCCTAGAACCGGCGTGAATGAGCAGTGTGTGTCAATAGATTTTACTCTTTTGCCTTTATAGGACAACAGCACGATACAGAGTTTCGAACCGGTCACCCGTCCATCCACTAGTATCGCCTTACGTCGCTTAACTTCGGTGTTCTAATGGTGTTTCTTTGTTCGGTGTTTTGACGTAGCTAGGCCGTTGCCCCAAAAAAATCAAAAAGTCTTAAACTTTTTGTACAGGGTGCGCCTCTCATACGCCGCGGAGGCTCCAAGGAGAACGACAGTTTTTATTGAAATGAAATTTTGTGAGCATATGTAAGTTAATTCAGAGCACTTTTTAAAAATATAGAGAGTTCTACAGGGTGTCCCCAAAAAAAGTTACATATCAAAGTTGTGTTGTTTGTAATCGAACACCCTATATATTAATTGATTTTAGGATTCTAGGAAAAAAATAAAGGTGAGTCATATTAAAGAAGTATATGCCTAAAATGTAAGGTTTTTGAGATATTTAATATTTTGTAGAAATAATGAACAATTTTTAAATTAAAATAAAAGCTATCTAAATTGGAATATAACCGATATAGCTTAATATATAGTTAAATTAACTATTGTACTTTAAATCAAATTAAAACTTGATCCAAAAAGTTATACAGGGTGGGACAAAATTAATATTGAACATTGGTCACCTTTAAAAGCATGTTACGCTTTTATTTTAAATGGAACATCCAGTATATTATTCCGATATTCAATGGAGAATTCATGTCTCTCCAAAATACTATTAAGGTTGCCTACCCCTTGAACAACGATTTTTCTGGATATCTTCATTTGCATGATTTGATCTGGGTAGATCTTTATTATTTAATAAAATAATTTTACATTTTGATAAAACAACTTTAACAACTAGTTATCATTCTGTGTCAGTTGTGTCTACATCAGAGAGAATTGATATGATTCTATTTAAAGTTTTCTTGCGTAATAGAGTACTTAAATGCTCCTGATTTTATCTAGTCTGTTTTTTTTTATCGGGATATGTTAAAGACAGTGTTTAAAAAACTCGACCAACTATTGTCGACAACATCAGAGAAATTATTGTAGTTGCTTTTTCGAGGTAGAGTTGCACATATCATCAATCATTTTATGCAAGAATGGAAGCATTTTGAGTACTTGATTTCATCTAGCTAATTTTTGTCACATAATTATAGGTTTTTATCTAGTTTTAATTGTGTAATAATTTAAATATGTTTTAAACGTGTATCTCTTTATTACTGTTGAGTATTTTACTCTATAATCTTTAATTTCTGTTAAATTAACAAAAGTTATAGGTATAGTATAGTAAAAGGTATAGCCACCCCCCTAGATTTTTTCAAATAATAAAGATCTACTGACGCAAAATCATAAAAATTAAAATATCTAGGAAAATCTTTGTCTGAGGGGTAGGCAACCTTAATAATATTTTGAAGAGACATGAATTCTCTATTGAGTGTCGAAATAATATACTGGGTGTTCCATTAAATAAAAGAGTAACATGCTTTTAAATGTGACCAATGTTCAATATTAATTTTATCCCGCCATGTATAACTTTTTAAATCAAGTTTTAATTTGATTTAAAGTACTATTTATTTATGAATTATTTTATTGAAATTTAAAATTTTCTCTTCATTTGTACAAAATGTGATATATGTCAAAATCCTTTTTTAGGTGTATCCTAAAATCCTATATATCCTAATCCTAAAATTTTAGGTGTATATGCTTCTTTAATAAAACTCACATTTATTTTTTTCTTAGAATCCGAAAATCAATTAATATATCGTCCTATTGCTGCCAAAAGTCACAAACTAACATTTTTCCGAACAACCTGAAAATTCAATCACTAACTATATTTTGAAGCGGAGAATCGATTGAGAAAGTAATTAACTACGATTTCTGGCTATGTTTTCTATGTTATATTTTAATACCGAATAACTATATAAAATCTTTATGCAATGCAATTATTCATCATTAGACGCGTTTTTCTCGGAAGCAATAAAAAGTAAGTTAGTGACTTTTAGCAGCAATGGGACGATATAGGGTGTTTCATTACAAAAAACACAACTTTGATGTATATTTTTTTGGGACACCCTGTATAATTCTATATATTTTTAGAAAATGCTTTCAGTTAACCTACATATGCTGCAAAATTTCATTTCGATATAAACTACCATTCTCCTTGGAGCCTCCGCGGCGTATGAAAGGCGCCACCCAATATTTCTCTAAATACCCACTTTTGATATTTTAGAAGTTTTCCATAATCGTACGTTAAATCCATGTAAGTTTAACCATCGAATAAGATATTTGGAAGTGTTTTTTTAACACAGGATGTAAGTGTCAAAGTGTTTTTGATTTATTTTATGTTAAAAACATGTTAAAATAAAGAAAAATTGTGTGTGCATTATGTGCCCATATTTGAAGTGAAACTTCTAACAGCTATTAAATTGATATCTATAATAAATCAAAAATTAATAAATGATTTGATTCATTTTTACAAAATTTGTTTTAAAATTTGGTTTCAGTGAACGATATCAACTCTTTACGTTTTTTACGTCAAAACTAACTGTGTGACACGTGTCGTACACGGTTATGTTAATCTTGGTCCAATCTATCAACATACCGAATTTCATTTAAATCGGACGTTTTTTTCTAAGCCGAAGGCTATTCTTACCTCTTTTCCTATCGTGTGTCGTGTCACGGCCTTGATTTTTTACTCCCAGCCAGCTACCAAAAAAAGCACGAATATTACGCCACTTTTATTTATCGATAATTCTTATCACACTTTTTTTCCAAATACCGAATATTACAATGTTCGAGGCAGAAGCCTGCTGGCGAGGTGCGGCAATAAAAACACATCCGCATAAAATTGCCTCTAAAATGCGATTTTAAAACCTCCGTCCGTATTGTAAACCGTAAAATATTAAGCTAAATAGTGAAACAAAAGACACACTGGGGAGCTGGCGGAGATAAGGCGCTAGGAAAATATGTATCAGTGATGTGACGGTATGAAAAATTCGAGTCGCGAGAGACCATATTTCAGATGCAAATTAAAATATAGACGGCGCAGCAACTGAGCTTCCTCCTTTAAATAATGGACCCGAATATGGCGCTGTGATTTACTCGGCCGATATTGCGGCGTTTATAGTTAAGAGACATTTATATTCTTTGTCAGTCCGTTTGACTAGATCAATTTTGAATGAGAAAAAGCTTCAAAAGTTATTGCAACTGCTACAGTACATATTCCAATGTGTATTTTGCCAAATAATATTTACACAAATAAATTGTAACTTTACATGCATTGATTAATTCAAATTGTGCGCATTTTTGAAGTGAAACTTCTTACTAACAGCTATCAAATTGGGGTTTTGAAGGACATGTTTGAAAAAGCATGTAATGCTGTTTTAATATAAATGTTATTTTTATTTCATTTTTGTAATCTGTACCGGGTGTCCCACTAAGAATAGCTATCGGCTGTATCTCGGAAAGTATTAGCCGTAGGGACTGCGGAAAAAAATATTTATAACTAAAGAGGCTATGAGAAATTGCTGGAAATTATTTTCAAGTTTGTAGAACGACCGCTAGGGGCGCAACTGCAACAAAAAATAAGAAAATGGAGTTTTTACACAATTTTGCCTAGATAATGTGTACTATAAGTAATAGCTTCATAATCTCCAGTAAATTTTGAATATTTTTTGTTAGAGCCATTTTCCTCTATCTATTACAGTTGAGGGTTGGAAGCTTTGGTGTTACACAGCAAAATAAAAACACTAAATCACCACAATACACCAAAACACTTTTACTTTTACACTGGACGCGCGTTTCGCTAACCATGTTAGCATCATCAGCAGATGATTATAAACTAAAGTACAATCTACAAGTTGAGCGTTTATATACTCGCTCAGTGGGCACCGAGTGGGCGTGGCAAAATCTAGCCAACCGAATCAGAGCCCACTGAGCATAACAGTTAGATTTCCGCCACTGGAGTAGTAGGAACAAAGAACTTGAAGGAATTGGACCGTTGTCTCTGTTCATATTATCTTTACATTTATTAATTCTGATGCTTTCATATGCATCTAATTGCCTGTAATTTGAGACTCGTTTAATTGATTTTAAATTATTAAGATCTATACAATGTTCTTTATCAACAATATGTTCGGCAACGCAAGATTTATCTGGTCTACCAGATCTTATCTGAGCTAAATGTTCTTTAAATCTAGTTAATATTGATCTTCTAGTTTGCCCAACATATTTCTGATTACAATCCTTACAAGAAATTTCATAAATACCCGACCTTTCCAGTGGAGCTGTTTTATCTTTTGGATTACCTAATAATTGTTGTAATTTATTATTAGCACTATACACAAGTTTATAATTGATATTCTTAAAAATTCCTTTTAGACCACGGGATAACTCTCTATCAAACGGTATCGAAAAATATTTAGACGTATCTTTCTCCACTTGAAAAGTCAAATTTTCAGAAATCATTAACCTATACCTACGTTTTCTAATTAATTTATTATTATCCAGTGTAAAAGTAAAAGTGTTTTGGTGTATTGTGGTGATTTAGTGTTTTTATTTTGCTTTCCTCTATCTACCAAAATAAAGTGGTGGGGGAAAGTTAGATTTATTTTTATTTAAATATTAATAACTCTGGACTGGATGATCGGAATCCAACAAGCTTAGGCTGGTTTGAAAGATCATTTCTTACTCTATATTATACCATATAAACAATAATAATAAGGTTATGGGCATAGACGCTAGGGGGCGTTGTCTTACAATTTAATAAACATTGCGCGTTTTTTCAAAAAAATTAAATGCAATAGTATATGTAATTTTGGCTGATCCGAAAGAGTAGTAAAAGCTTAAAATGTC
This sequence comes from Sitophilus oryzae, assembly GCF_002938485.1. Classification (NCBI taxonomy): domain Eukaryota; kingdom Metazoa; phylum Arthropoda; class Insecta; order Coleoptera; family Curculionidae; genus Sitophilus; species Sitophilus oryzae. The sequence goes on along the minus strand of NW_022145633.1, from coordinate 153,614 downwards.
AGCCAAAACCGCATCTTGATATCTTCTTTCAAACCGAAAATATTAGCCAAATTATAATAAATACTAAAAAATAAGCCCTTAATTACCTTATTTTCACAATACGGTATCAGTGGCCCTCTCGATTATGCCCATTCTAACAAAAAATAAGATAAAAACAGTTAGTTTATTTTAAAATCGACGAAATACCAGAATATCATAATATCAGATGTATTAATATCTAATAATTAAGATATTAATAACAGTGAACAAGAAACGATGATTCAGTGAAGTCATGGTAGGTTTTGGAAAAAAGTTGCTTTTGACGTAATAGTATAAACTTCAAATTGTTATTAGATCAACATTTTGATAGTCTTAGCTTAGCAGCGTTTTTTATCTTTTGATTGCTTTTTCAAAATTCCAACAACTTCAAATAATAAAAGCAATAAAAAACGCTGCTAGGACTATCAAAATGTTGATCTAATAACAATTTGACGTTTATACTATTACGTCAAAAGCAACTTTTTTCCAAAACCTACCATGACTTCACTGAATCATCGTTTCTTGTTCACTGTTATTAATATCTTAATTATTAGATATTAATACATCTGGTAATTCGTCGATTTTAAAATAAACTAACTGTTTTTATCTTATTTTTTGTTAGAATGGGCATAATCAAGAGGGCTACTGATACCGTATTGTAAAAATAAGGTAATTAAGGGCTTATTTTTTGGTATTTATTATAATTTTTCTAATATTTTCGGTTTGAAAGAAGATATCAAGATGCGATTTTCGCTGACATTTTAAGCTTTTACTACTCTTTCCGATCAGCTGAAATTACATATACTATTGCATTTATTTTTTTTGAAAAAACGCGCAATGTTTGTTAAATTTTAAGACAACGCCCCCTAGCGTCTACGTTCAATAGCTTATTATAATTGTTTATATGGTATAATATAGAGTAAGAAATGCTCTTTTAAACGAGCCCTCGCTTGTTGTATTCCGATCATCCAGTGAGTTATTAATATTTAAAAAAACAGATCTAATTTTCCCCCACCACTTCATTTTGGTAGATAGGGGAAAATGGCTCTAACAAAAAAATATTCAAAATTTACTGAAGATTAAAAATTAGTACACCTTATCTAAGCAAAATTGTATAAAAACTCCATTTTCTTATTTTTTGTTGCAGTTGCGCTCCTAGCGGTCGTTCTACAAACTTGAAAATAATTTCCAGCAATTTTTTATAGCCTCTTTAGTTATAAATATTTTTTTCCGCAGCTCCTACGGCTAATACTCTCCGAGATACAGCCGAGAGCTATTCTTAGTGGGACACCCTGTACATTTTCTGTTTCTTCAATAGCATGCATATTTTGTGAAATACCACCCAAAATACACGCTTTTATGCAAATGCCTAATATTGTTAACGCTTAAATTTATTTAAGAAAAAACTTTGAACCTAATCAACAATTTGTATTTATAGTGGTTTACAGTAATTTTGTTAAATGTTACGAATATTCTCGTTGATTATTGGTTTGAAATAAATATAACGATGTCCTCAAATGAAAATACAAGTTGGTTAACTCTCATAATTCTAATTCTGAGCTAGCAAACGAGTTAAATGCTTTATCTAGACGGTTATTCAGAAGCTACAGACCTATCGATGAAAATATGCATAAAAAATTACTTTCTAGCAAACAATCAGGGGATATTAATACTCAGGTACATTATCAAGCTTATTATAATGCTTTCTTAGCTTTAAATCAAATGATTTTTGGTCTTTGCGCGATTCTTACAACTTTTTTTTCTCTATTACAGTTGGGGGTTGGACCCTTTGGTGTTACACAGCAAAATAAAACACTAAATCACCACGTGTTTAGGTGTATTGTGGTGGTTTAGTGTTTTTCTCGCTAGCACGTGCGTCAAAATATGGTCAAGCTCTTGTCGTGTCAAGGCCATGGTGTGTCACGGCCTTGCATTTTTACTCCCAAGGCGCGTAAAAAAGTTTCACTTCAAAAATACTTTAAATAAATAAGTTGGAAAATCTATAAACTCAAATATCAATGCTTTGTATGGATATATATTCAGCAGTAAATATAGAAGTCAGAGAAATATTAAGACAAGAATGTAGTGTGAGAATAAAAACAGGAATTTCTTTTATTCTCTGGAAAGGTCTACTACGTTCTAAAAATAGAGGAAGTATGTTTTCAAAAATATATGTGTATAAGCATCTGTCATATTATTAAAGCCTCAATTCTAGACTTTGCATTGGAAAAATATGCTTTAAATTTTATTTAATTTCCAAAAGCTCTTAGAAGTAAGAGAATTGGAGATGTTGTTTATTTGATATTTGAAATTAAGGAACGGCGCTTTAATAAAACTCACAATTAGAATGAAAACACTTTTATTTCCTTTCTTAAATAAAGTACATGAAGATAATTCATAAATGTGAATATGAATTCATATATTCGATATAGGAATTCATGAATAAAAATATGAATTTCATAGGTTTAATCTTGGAATCAATATTTATTAATAACATTTATAGTTAATTATCGTTACAGCAAATGTACATCTTAACATTATAGAAATATACAGCGATATCGTTAATATTGACAATCAGATATATGACTTCTTCTCCATAAATAGCTTTATTGTTTGTCTTGTTCTGATTGGCAATTACAGACAGAATTACTTTAAGATTGGTAATTATTTATATTCGAGTAATGTTGTATATATAGGGTGATTCACGGCGATGGCACCTTAGACGTTTATGGAGAAACGGTAATAGTTTTTTTTTGGAAAATTTGGACTTTTACATAATGGCACCTGCTCCATCTATGTAAAATATTTTCAGCGTTACAATGTTGACGTATCATTTGAAAATGGAACACCCGGTATACTATTACATTTTTGGAAACTACTTTCATATCTCATATTTTTTCTATTATACTAATCTCTACCTATCCCTAAAAGTTTTTGAATATGTCGAGTTTCCTTAACCTCTAAACCAAATTTCAGCTTTCAATATGCCGAATTTATGATTTAACCAATGCCTATTCAAGATCATGTGTATGTCAATTTTGCACGTACCGTATGATCGAATAAAAACGGCGTCAACGATGGCTATGAAATGAAGATCGCTGTCATTTTATATGTAAATTTAGATGGGAAATGTCATCGATCGTCATTTCCAAGCCAACTGGACGCCGTTTTTTTTCGATCATACGGTATTATGTTTTATCTCGAAAGCTATTAGCGACTGGTATAGGTTTAGTAATAGAAAAATTATCAGATATGAAAGTAGTTTCGAAAAATGTAATATACCAGATATTTCATTTAAAATAACAAAGATGTTACCATTTTTAGTATGAAGCGGCAATACCATAACTCGGAAAATAATTTAGACAGATGGGAGCAAGCCCCTTTATGCAAAAATCAAAATTTTCACAAAAATTCCATCGCCGGTACTCCAGAAACGTCGAACGTACCATTGGCCGTGAATCACTCTGTATCTAAGACATAATATAAAGCATTAACATCTTTATAATTTGAATTCTATGTTCCTCAAGTAGGTAACTATAAAACACGTTGTTAGTAATGTAGATGAAGCAAATCTAGAAAAAAAATGTGAAATAGGTGATTGTAGGTATACCGTGCTGGCAACTGTTACTTTTGGGTCGACATTTACATGTGTGGAAGTAAATCGCATAGGGATCTTATTAAGTCGGAGTGAGAGAAATGCGACGGTGTGTTGTTGCGGCGTTGCCGGTACGCCTTTCCCTATCAAATAAAGTAAAATCAAGGTCGCAAACCGCTTATTTTTAAAAGACTTTTTTTTCAAGAGATAACTAGATAAAATCATTAGATATGTTTCTGAGCATCTGAAATGGAATTATAAGGATATCGTTAGGGTGTAATTTTTTTTATAACGCGAAAACGTCAGTAATCGCGATAATATAAAAACTCAACTTTTTAACACATAACAGGCCATAACTCAAGAACCACTTTAGATATTGAAACTTTTTTTTATTTTCAAGATCGGCTATTTTACAATATGTTTACATAAGAAAAATTCGATAAGGTTGTTTTTTTCCATTCAAAAATTGTAAACAATTCATCCATTTACTTTTAGAGCATAGCAATTTTCAGCAATCGTGTAATTTTTTTATTGATAAAGATTTTTACATACTGTCCACAAAGAAAATACAGCAGAAATATTAACAAAGTTCTTGAAAAAACTACAATCTATTATTTCTAATAGATTTCGAGATGTTGATTTTTGAATTCAGAGTTCTAATAGCGCGACCACTATCGAACACCCACCCAATTCCACTTATTTTTACCAAAAATGTAAGGGTTTCTAGCTTGCACTTAAAAAATTCAAGCTATAGGGAAAATTACAACAACTCGTTAATAAATAAACAAATTAAGTATCACGAGACGTAATTAAATCGTGAAGCTGAACGCATGATGTACACCTTTCCCTAGAACTTTAAGAGGTATTGATTTGGTAGACCGGTCAACTGCGACAAATCTGCTATATCCCCCTCCACTTCTCTTAGCGATGTGCACAGTTTCTCGGTTTATTTCATACGTTTGGTAACGTGTTTACTGTCCTATGTTTGTTCAGTACATTATAAACGCATTGTACTCTTCTTACATACAGAAATCTCGACCCAAGATTAACCTTTGCCAGCCCTTAGTATATTTTTGATGTTATGAACCTCAGAAACACCGACATTTTACTTTAAGTAATTCTGTAGGATATTATTAACCAACTGCAAACCATTCTACTGAAATGTTAATATTTTGCAATAGGTTATAATATTATATCTTATACACTAAGGGATTTATACAAAAATTAACATTACATATGTTAGCTTTTTACATCAAAGCTATTATTTTTATATCTGTTTTATATTTATTTTTACCTAAAACAAATTTTAACAATATATTTTTCTGGCATACGCTATAGCCGAAGATATATTTCAATCACAGGGAATCATTTTACATAAAAATAAATTTTGCTTAAAATCCTTTCAAGATTTTTAACAAGATTCTTCAATTAGTTTTAATTCTAAATAAATAACCTATATTCTTGTAGTAAATCACTATTCTTAATTGACTTTGTTAATATTAGAAAATCATAAAAACTTTAAAATCTTTAAATTTCTTGAAAATAATTTCCTTTTTATAATGTATCTAGAATTTAAACCATTAAATATAGAAGAATATATAAATAATTTAATTTACCTACACACAGCCTTAATAAATAGTGTAACTATTCGTTTCATTGAAAAATCTTGTTAGGTGGGTTGATATTCGAAACTAGATATTCCATCTTAGTCAACCTTATATACATTTACTTATTAAACTAAATATTTAGAAAATATTTAGAAATTATGGCATAATGACTTGAATAAAAACTGAAGTCCAGATGAAAAAATAATTTAATATCTGGTTAAAATAAGGCTTAATAATTCTTGTTTCAATGGGTGAACATTTGTTTAGCTGAAATCACTTATAAAAAAAACACTAAAAAAAGGAAAAGGCACCACAACCAAATACTAAATAAACAAATATTTGTTACATAACTGATTTCAGCTAAACGAAGGTTGAGCCGTTTCACTATAGAGTGAAAGATTTTCAGTATTTTTCTATTGACTGACAACAAATATATGATACAAAACATTATTAAATAATTTCCAAACCAAGTTTATAACATGCATCAGCACTGCTATAACACGAAACACTTATGTAAGTATTCCTTTACCGCATATTTTTTTATTTTTATTAATACAGGGTGAGTCTTAAATCAGTGCAAATATTTTCAGGTCTGGTAGATATCGATGAAAGAAACATATTTTCTCTTTACCATTTTTCAGATAAGTCCAAAATAACCCAATTATTTAAGTTTGAAAATTAAAAAAAAAATGATTTTTTTTAAATTTTGAGAGCCACCGGCTTTCTTCTGTATTTGCATTCCTTTTAGTGCCGTAACCATAGAGTAAAGATGTAACTATGGTTATATCTGAGATTAAGGAATTATACCATGGCAAAATTTGCGGCGAACAGGCCGTTCTAAAGTTTTCGAAAAATATAGAGGGAAATTTAAAAGAAAATGCACGTTTTTCAACATCTTTTAGCGAAAAATACCTCATAGACGTGTTCCTGGGGTCGAAATATACCACCCCTGAAAATATTTGCACTTATTTATAAGACTCAGCCTGTATAGTAAGTTAGAATTACATATTTTTATTGAAAAAATATTTTATCGACCATTGAATTACAGTGTTTTCCATACCAGTACATTACTATCCATACTCAAATACACTACGATAAAATCTAACACTAACTTAACGCAAACAATGTATTACTGGTATAGAGACATAACACTATTTCCTATAACACTTAATAAAAATTTGTATGTTATTTGTTACATATTTCAGACATTTTCCATAATGGTTTTCCATTATGGAAAAGTTTTTATGTCGTGCTACAAAAATGATTGTTTTCTGATAGTAGCAAGCACTATTCTACGATTTTAATGAGGGTTTAATAGGCTTGGTGCATTTTAGTTGATTTTAAAAATTCAGACCGCAGCAGATACGACAAATAAGAAGTGCAAGACTAAAGTATATCACTTAGTCGTTACCGTTGATTTCAATCGCATTGAAATAATATTAAAATCGTGGCTTTATTTAACTATTTTAGTTTTTAATAGTGCAGTTATTGAAACTACAAAACACTCAGTCACGAGGTTTGCGTAATGTCACGCTGTTTCTGATAGTGAAAATTAAGGCTATATTCCGTTGCAAAACCAGGCGAACCAGATCGGTAAACTACGGTAAAGAGCGGTTCCTGAAAAATATCGGTTTCATACGGAACGGTTTGGTAAAATACTGGAAACGTCAAATATTGACGTTTTCTAAATTTCAATACCTCTATTATAAAATTTATCTTTTATGCATTTTTAATGTACCTATTCTCTGCTTTTACGTTTGCTTCTTCTTTTCAATGGAGTTTAATATTGAAAAGTACCTTATTAATAAACTGTTAAACTCGTTAAACAGCTCAAGTGAAGATTTGCAGGTTCAAAATTAAAACAGATCAATAATAAATAAACAAACCTAATCAATATATATAATTTTACAGCTTACAAAACATTCACGATTACTTGTTGTCTTGTTTTTCATGTTTTCTTTAAATGTTCCTGACTTTAAGAAACAATGGCTGCATGATAAGTTTAAATGGTCCTAAAAAGTAATTCTATTTAATTAATGAAATTTATTTACCTTTACTGCCTACCTCCATTGCTATTGGATGTAAATACAAAATATTATTACACATTTTAGAAACTAAATGAGAATTTCACTCGAACTTCCAATATTTGCTTGATTTCTGTCACATAAATGACATTGAATGACAAACAAAACATGAACAAAACCAGAAAAGTTAGTTTGGTGACAGTTATAACCGAATTTTTCAGGAACCATGTTCCGTAATAAGAAAACTTTCAGAAAACCGATAGAAACGGAACATATAACCATAACCAAGGTAAGCAACGGAATACACCCTAAGTGCTAAAAAACTCGAACTGTTTGACAATTTCAAAGGCTAATAAAATTGCTGAAAAAATGTTAACACGTAAAGGAGGGCATTATTACGTGGTTGTTGGGTGCAATAACATTCAGTAACTCAACTGTCTAGCTTCAGCTCAGATATTCAGCTGTCCCAAAACAACATTTTATGTTTATTACATTATTTTTTTTATTAAATTAACTTTCTTATGCTTCACGGCAAAAAAGGATTGAAGTAGTTCGAAGGTACAAGTAAATAAACAAAGTGTCCATTACACAATCAAAAAATTAAATAGGCATATACTATGAGAGGATAAAATATAATTTGAAATATTAATGGTATACTTTTTTAATCAACTAGTATTTAAATTTCTTATGAACATCTTCTAAAATTATAATCATGTGCCAAAGAAAAATCGTTACAGCCGAAATAGCCCCAGTTAGGTTCCCACTAGCAAAATCGGTAGGTTAAGCTATGCTCGCTACTGTAGCTGAACTCATCTAAAAAGTTTTAGTAATTTGAATTATAAATTATAACAAAAGTTAAACCTTCTGAAGATATCAAAATGTATACATTTTATTTTTATTTTTAGAATTTTCATAAATTGTACTTCCTAACACTTTTAGAATAATTATATAATTTTTTTTCGTGTATTAGCTATTTAAATCCGTATATTTGTTTAGTCCGTTTTTTACAGCATTTTCCGATGGTGGCAGCACCGGCGAAGAATACACCAAGCCTATATAGTACGAGAGCTAGCAACGTCGAAAAAACAAGTATTTTAAGACGGGTATATCAAAGAGCCACCCGTCTGATATATCTTTTACTATGCTCTCTAGAACAGCATGCGGCCCGTCTGGCTGCCGGTAAACGTTGCGTTCCCTACTGAGCATTGAAAGAAGATCCTATATTTTTATTAGTCCTTTAAATTCTAGTATTGAATATAAATCGAACATGTCTCCATAGCGCAGTGCGTAAAGTTTCCGACCACGAACCGATGATTCAGAGTTCGAATCCGGGTCAGGGCAAACACTTTTTTAATTTCGTTGATATTCTGATAGTAAAGTATTAAATATTTGTTTTTTTTTAAATTACCAGAATTATTTAATACTTTACTATCAGAATATAAATGAAAATAAAATAATAGTCTTTGTCCTGACCCGGATTCGAACTCTGAATCATCGGTTCGTGGTCGGAAACTCTACGCACTGCGCTATGGAGACATGTTCGATTTATATTCAATACTAGAATTTAAAGGACTAAATTAATAAAAAATATAGGATTTTCTTCCGAAGCGCAGTAGTGAACACAACGGGTACCGGCAGCCAGACGGGGCCGCATGCTGTTCCAGAGAGCATAGTGAAAGATATATCAAAGAGCCAAATGTCTTAAAATACTTTCTCGAAAACGTTGCTAGCTCTTAGACTAATAGTATAAATTATAAAATACAAAGTAAAATTATCTGGATGTTAAGCACTAAAGGGGACCCAATTTTTGCAGTTAGTTTACTAACCTTAACGTTGATTTAAGACTATTTCAAATTTTGCATTGTAGCTATTAAATATTATAATTTTAATATTAACGTTATTAATAGTATCAGTATAATAACAGATAAAAGAATAATTAAAAACTGAAAATTTCCTAACCTACATTTCCTGACGCAACACAAAAATTAATAATTTTTAATCAAATTAATAATCAACGCTATTATTAGTATCAGTATAATAACAGACAAAAGAATAATTAAAAACTGAAAATTTCCTAACCTACATTTCCTGACGCAACACAAAAATTAATAATTTTTAATCAAATTAATAATCAACGCTATTATTAGTATCAGTATAATAACAGAAAAAAGAATAATTAAACACTGAAAATTTCCTAACCTACATTTCCTGACGCAACACAAAAATTAATAATTTTTAATCAAATTAATAATCAACGCTATTATTAGTATCAGTATAATAACAGAAAAAAGAATAATTAAACACTGAAAATTTCCTAACCTACATTTCCTGACGCAACACAAAAATTAATAATTTTTAATCAAATTAATAATCAACGCTATTATTAGTATCAGTATAATAACAGAAAAAAGAATAATTAAAAACTGAAAATTTCCTAACCTACATTTCCTGACGCAACACAAAAATTAATAATTTTTAATCAAATTAATAATCAACGCTATTATTAGTATCAGTATAATAACAGAAAAAAGAATAATTAAACACTGAAAATTTCCTAACCTACATTTCCTGACGCAACACAAAAATTAATAACTTTAAATCAAATTAATAATCAACGCTATTATTAGTATCATTATAATAACAGAAAAAAGAATAATTAAAAACTGAAAATTTCCTAACCAACATTTCCTGACGCAACACAAAAATTAATCGATCATTTTTAATCAGAACAGTATAAGGGTAACAAAATAAAACCTGTTAGTAGGTCTGATACAGCATTTACAAAATGGGATTGAAAAATACGATAAACATCCATTTTTGACAGTATGTACGTGAAAATAAAATAATTAGATTTTCTCTGGGTGTAGTGGTCTCCCACGTTTAATTGACATTGCTACGGAAAAAAAAATTGAAAACAAAAAAGTACCAAATAAAAGTGTCAAAGTTAAAATTAATTTATTTAAATTCGTAGGGGATTTCAGCTATGATGCAAATTTCAACATGTTTTTGCAAATAATTTTGCTCCTGGTTAGTCCAAGAAATAATTGTATTATTTTATTAGTTTGTTTTTTTAGCTTCTCAAATCTGTAAAGTAAATGCTTACTATTCAAATTAAATTCAAATAAAAAAATAATAAATTTAAGACTGCCTCGTCAACCTTATATATCTTGCCAATAATCGAATGCATAAATTAGGACCCTTTAGGCAATTAAATTATGAATAATTAATAGCAAAAGTTATCTTTTCGTCAAGCTTCGAAGGGAAGCCCGATGAAAAACGTAAACCTTTTCTAGACTACTCGCAAGAAGTTCCCTGGCAAAATACTTCTGTAAGTTGACAGAAGTCGAAGTTACTAACTATACTTACCATACTAACCGAATTACCACGGAAAATTTCAGTGTTTTTCTTATGTTGCGTTAAACCTTGGCGAACTTGGCTCGCGAAATGTATCTATATAGGGTGTTTCAAAAAACATGCGGTCATCTCTCGTGATGCGATTCCTCTCGTAAAAATAAGATTTATTTTTCATATTAACATAGGTCCGATTCTGCTTAGTTTCGTAGCTATAGGGGGTTAGTCTTCATCTTTTTTCGATTTATTATACCCTTTAAATAATAGTTATTTTTTATACAAGTCGATAAAATGGTATTTTATCGTCGAGCGGAAAAGATTAATTCGCGAGTGAATTAATTTCGGGAGACGATAATGCAATTTTATCGTCGTGTATAAAACAATATGTTTTTCCATAGCGAGTTACGTTTTAAAAAATATTCAGAAATTATTAATTCAAGGAATTTATTACGAGTAGAAAAAATATTGTGCTGGGTTGGCGTTGGTTTCTATGTAATTTGAAAAAAAATAAAGCTGTCTCTTTGGTTGTCAGTTTTGAGTCAATATTTTTTAATTCTCTTTGGTGTCGATTGCTGATTGAATTTGAGCCAGAAATGTCTCAAAACGAAATAACTAAATTACCAACAGATATTCAGGACAAACGCCATATCCAAACTACTTCCATTTAAATCCCGAATAACTTATGAAAAGGAATATAAAAAAATTCAAAAATGGAAGCAATTAAAAAACGTGCGAGAAGAAATAAAGTGTTTAACCTATCCGCGCTGTTAACGTATCATTTAATCTACCCTTTCGGTTAAAGTACTATTGTATCTAGTGAATTAATCTTATCGGTCGACTATAAAATACCATTATAGTCTTGTATAAAAATATAGTTGTATCAAGTATTTTAGAACCCTCTAGCTTATTGATTTCTATTGACCTGCTCTCAAAAGAAGACACCTGCAGTCGCTCAAGACGAAGGAAAATTGATCAAACTAACCCAAAATTAAACATTCCGCTATCGTTCCCAGTCAATCTTGAGCAATTTCGTCAATACTGTGGACTTTGAAGATAACCCAAGACGAGAAAGTTGAACGAGAAAACATAAGACAACGCACCACAATATTCGACTTCGAACAACCTAGGGTTACTTCGCCAGTAGTGGAGTAAGCGTTTTACAGCAAAATTTAATGCCATTTAATTGAATTAAAAAAATGGTTACTTAGTAATAATAATATACATGAGCAAGGAATGTACACATATTTAAAACATATCAGCTGTAGTATTAAAGATTATAATAGACATATTTGGAAAAGTCTTTGGCTTCATACTTCCCTTCTAAATTTAATTTACATATATTAGACACATACTTAAAATATCCTAATTAAGTAGGACCATGCAGTAATCATTGTTACGGTGAGCGATGCTGTTATCGATCCGGATGACGATGTGGTACCTGCAACAATAGAAATATCATTTAATCAAATACATCCGATATACAGGGTAAATGAATAGGTACAACAAAATTGGGATACGATTAATTTTTAGAAAACAAGGTGGATTTTTTTTTTTTTTTTTCGATTTAGTATTTCCTTTAGATTATGTTCTAAATTATGAAAAATTGGTCAAAAGTGCGAGTCATTCATTATCTATACAACATTAGACACTATATTATTATAAACGTTTTTTCCCATTTAGCTGAAATTTTGAATGCGCGTATAAGTAATTTAAAAAAAAATGAAGAAACACATTACTAAAAATCGTATTAATCAATAATAAATATGTAAAAAGTAAAAATAAATATGTAAAAATTAAAAAAAAAAACGATTATAAAAAAGTCGCCTTGACTAGGATTCGAACCTAACTTACTAAGGCTCCAACGTCATAGCAGCGTAAAGTCCTAACGCTTTAAACCACGCGGCCACCGAGGACTTGAAAGATTCTATGTAAAATTCTTACTTAAAAAATAATGTTTAGTGAAAGTACTTTTTTATTTATAAACATTTATTTAATTCCGTTTTTAGTATTTGTTCTTATAGCGGCATCATACAGTCTGACAAACGGATCTGAAACAACGGGGCAACGGTGAGGGGATCGCAATTTTCTAAAATGACCAATTTCATTCATAAAATATCCACGAGCGTGCGGTGTTTCATAAAAATATATCAGGAGTTTTTATAATATTTTCTAGTAAAGTTTATAATATTATTTTGCTTTAAATGTACCTACATTTTGTTTAGTCATTTGCCAAATATAGTAATATTTGTTAAAACGCGTGTACTAATTACAATAAACACAAATCAAGTTAAAGATACAAAACGCAATACAATAACCCCGCCACTGGATTTTTCAATAGTAGTGACTGTTTCTACTATTCCTAGAGAGGGGCATAAAGTTGGGGGTAATGGCGGCAAGACGTGCGAGAATCTCGACCAATCGGACTGGTTGAATCCGGGATGCCATGATGAATTTTGTCAGCGTTGCCAGCTTACTCTAAGCGGACACTATCTTAAGGAAATACTTTACCTTTTATAATAGGGAGAATGAACGAAAACTGTTAATTAGATAAATATACATTAATACAATAAGAACTACGTCAACATATTAGCATATATATAATAATTATGTATGCCGAAATGAACTAAAATATATTCAATTTATAGGTAATATCGAGCAACTTTGCTTTTCTATAATTAAACGTGACAACATCGACTTTTTTTGCCCGAATTCCTTCCGCTGTTTTAAGGTGCGTATTCATTATCCGCACGAACGAACGAACGAACGAACGAACGAATGAAAGTGCGGTATATTTAGACGGGGACCGAACGCATGCGGCCGTTCGTTCGGTCGTGCGCTCGACCATCCGCTTCGAGTCGGTACATCACAGGCGTTCGCCTGCGTGCGCTTTCAGATTTAAGGTGCGTATTCATTATCCGAACGAACGAACGAACGAACGAACGAACGAACGAATGAAAGTGCGGTATATTTAGACGGGGACCGAACGCATGCGGCCGTTCGTTCGGTCGTGCGCTCGACCATCCGCTTCGAGTCGGTACATCACAGGCGTTCGCCTGCGTGCGCTTTCAGATTTAAGGTGCGTATTCATTATCCGCACGAACGAACGAACGAACGAACGAACGAACGAATGAAAGTGCGGTATATTTAGACGGGGACCGAACGCATGCGGCCGTTCGTTCGGTCGTGCGCTCGACCATCCGCTTCGAGTCGGTACATCACAGGCGTTCGCCTGCGTGCGCTTTCAGATTTAAGGTGCGTATTCATTATCCGAACGAACGAACGAACGAACGAATGAAAGTGCGGTATATTTAGACGGGGACCGAACGCATGCGGCCGTTCGTTCGTTCGTGCGCTCGACCATCCGCTTCGAGTCGGTACATCAAAGGCGTTTAGACGTCATGGTACAAAGAATACATGGTATGATCGATAGCGGCTCCAATTTCGTTCAGTTCGCGCATACCACCTGTGACGTTACTAGGAAAATGAGGAATAAATAAAAAATAAAGAAAGTTGACAGGAGATCTGCATTTTTGAGGTTATGGTAAGAATTTTTTTTTATTTTTTAAGACTTTTTAGTTCGTTTAATTTAATAATTACTAAAACCAGCAGTTCCAAAAATATATTTAAAAATAATAATTATATATTAACATGGATTTGGACGATAATAGGTAAAAATACTAAATTTATTTCTATATTCGGTATAAAATTGTTTATTAGGTTTTTAGTTTGCGATGTTTATGGTAAATAATTTTCATTTTTATTGCCTCTGAATTCACGAGGACAGGAGGATATCTATGGAAAAGTAACCACAAGAGGAATTGTTACATCATTTAAAAAATGTTGGGAAGTTTATTGTTTCCCATCGAAAAGTAGAAAATGCCAATGCAGATGAACGTATAGTAATTGTGATAGAAGTAATTCCAAGGGTGAAGTTTATTATAATTAGTGGAAGTAATACCAAGGGTGAAGTTTATTATAATTAGTGACCTGTGCTTCTTTTTATATGTAGATGTTTCTGGTTTTGAGAATAAATCGGTTGAACCACACCCAAAATTTAAAGGAAGTATTTGCATACCCAGAATATGCCCATCAAGGGTTATATAGCTCAAATTTCCTTTAATGGTAGGCAATTATTCAATGCAAATTAACTTTTTAAGCGACTGAAATATTAAATAGTTTACAATATGGTATATCACTAAAAATATATTACTTTTTTAGGTACAATTAGGGCCCCGATACATTTCAAAAGTAGAATATTATTTTATATTAAATGAGGTATTGTACTAACAATCAATTTATATTAAACGGAGATTAAAAATAACAGAATAAATAGTTCTTTTTCTTATACTACAAAATAAACTATAGAATACAACAGTATTAAAAAAAAATAAAAAGTGATGTTCCGGCCGAGATTCGAACTCCGGTCTCTCGCTTCCTAGCCCGACTCCTTATGCACTGCTCCATAGTAACTTGCTTAGCGATAATTCAATGACGGTATATAAACAAAAAAAAAAACAGGTTTATAACAATATCTTGACGATTTGAACTGGCGCGCGAATGAAGAAATGCGTGCGGTCTTCTCGTGCGGTCCTATCGTGCGGTCCCCGTCCATACCACTAGCGTACGTTCGTTCGTTCGTTCGTGCGGATAATGAATACGCACCTTTAGATTCGTTTGTCAGATATTAGATACAGTATCTGTAAAAATTTCAACTGTCTAGCTATAACGGTTCATAAAATAGACCTTTGTAGCAAACGGACAGACGGACGGACAGCGAAGTCTTAGTAATAGGGTTCCCGTTTTTACCCTTTGGGTACGGAACCCTAAAAATGTTCATATTGAATAATTTTTAATTTTCTTATACAGGGTTATTCCCTTCATTCGATACGGAGTATTGTAGCCCCACGATTAGATTTTTAGAAATTATGAGTGATGGGATCATTGAGGGACTGCTAAAGCTAGAATTTAAAGTGTCCCAAATATATAAAATACATCAAAGTTATATTTTTTTAATGCTGTGTTTACACCCTGCGTTTTATTACATTTATTGTTTCTACGATTAAAATAAAGGTAAATTTAACTAAAGGTTTGCCGCACTTTAATCTTACCGTTTTTAAAATATTTATGATTTTGTGAAAATGCAGTAAAAATTTTAATGCTTTATTTCTCTAGACGTATTTAAGTTTTTCCATAGACTTGAAATAAAATATAGACTGAGCATCTCATTCATAAATAGCTGGAACATGCGGTCAGACAACGTTTTGTTATTGTTGTGTTATTGTTTTAGGTTATAACGAGTGCGACACGAGCGATAGATAGGTTGTCTCTGTCATAACGGTCGTTCCCTGACGACTCTGC
Organism: Sitophilus oryzae; assembly: GCF_002938485.1. Taxonomy (NCBI): domain Eukaryota; kingdom Metazoa; phylum Arthropoda; class Insecta; order Coleoptera; family Curculionidae; genus Sitophilus; species Sitophilus oryzae. The sequence goes on along the minus strand of NW_022145633.1, from coordinate 137,661 downwards.
CGAGAAACACAACACTGTCTTTCGTTTCTCAAGTACACCTGAACTCTCCGTATCATAGCCGGGTAACTTTTTTATTTTAATGAAGCTATAATTAAATTAAAAATATATCGTATTTAAATATTTTATTAAGATTTAGGACAGGTTTTTTGAATAAAAGTTTAGAAAAAAACGTCTTAGAGTCCAAAAAGGATAAAAATAATAAAATACACGTTATAGAAGAAATTTTATAATCGAAATTACGTAATTTTTGAAATTAATAATAAATTATTAATTTTAGTCAAACATTTACAACCCCTAATATTAATCAAAACAGGATCTATTTCACAGATATAATAGAATCGGCGACAGGGAGAGAAAAAAAATATGATTTTTGTAATTTTTTTTCTGGTTAAGTGACGTCTTATTATGTAAATTAGAGAAAACATAAATCTGTTCCATTAAAGCAAGGAAGGTGATAGGAGTGGATAATATGAAAACTACATTTATTTAACTCGGTACTGTCTTTATTATACCGGGTGCGTTCCAAAGTGGCTCATCCTCATAATTTTTTATATTTTCAAATAAAAAATTACATAAATTAGATTGATTGACGCATTCAATTGTTTTTGGTCACTTCCTGTTTCACCGGAAATGAATATAACTTTTAATTTTTAAATGGCACCCTCGGTATATTTCTACTTTATTCGATAGAAAATGATAACAATTTCATTTTTAATAATAATATTGATTTCTGAATAGAATGACATAGCATAATATGTCAACTTTTGACATTTTCGCATATGGTTTAATTGTAATTGTAACACGCGGTTCATAACGACAATTTGACTCGAAATACCAAGTGTGTGGTATCAATATATTCATAAAAAAATGCTTTTTCCAAATATGCTAATGAGTCTCCCTTGTTCAATTTGAAAAAATTGACATATGTATGATTAAAACTAAGATTTGTACATCTTTTAACCGGCATAAACAAGACACGAAACCCATTAGAAGATTAAAACTATTTTTCCAAGGCTCCTTGATTAAAACTTAGTGTTTTTAACAACACCATGGCACCCTAGATTGAAATTTAAAATACGATTTATTTTTAAGCGACAATGTCAAAAGTTGACATATGATAGTCATTCTATTCAGTCATTTATTCTATCGAATAAAGTAGCAATATACCGAGGGTGCCTTTAAAAATCAAAAGATGTAATCATTTCGGTGAAACAGGAAGAGACCAAAAACAATTGAATACGTCCAATAAATCCTAATTTATGTCATATACCTAGTAACATACAAATCTGTTTTTTTTTATCTGAAAAAATAAAAAAGTTATAGGGGGTGAGCCACTTTTGAGACGACCCGGTATCTTAAAAAATATTGTTTCAAAATGTAATATCATTTTAAAATTCTTGTATGTTATTTTAGATTCTGAAGATAATTTTAGAATAAACCGGTATATATTTAATAAAAACATTATTAATTATTAACAGGGTTATAATTATGATTTTGTTACAATGTAAGTAAGTCAATATTGTAATGTAAGAGAAAAAATTCAGATTTTACATTTTACTAAAATATTATCTAAATAAGCGCCTTTCTACAACAACGCCACTGACTCCTAATGGGTAAATTGAGAGTTGCCTACCGGTCGAAAGTCGTTTCAAGACTTAATTGGATTATTTAAGTCAAATTTCTTGCAAATTAGGCACTGGCGAACCATATTTTATAGTTCTTGAACAGAAAAAGTCAATAAAATAAACACTTAAGGACTACAAGCTAAGAAAATGCGTTAATACAGCCGGGGAGATAGCGGCAACAAAGCTTTACCGCACACGTGCAACACGTACTACAAGGTAATAAATGAATGAATAGGCTCCCTCGCCTCTAATCGGTGTTGTCATATTGTAAAGAACTTATCCTTTTTGAACAGTATCCGACTTATAATTTAGTAGTATAAGGACTATTTAATACATCTCTGGAATATTAAAACCTACTTTATTAAACTGTAGTATTAATATCTCAATATATGTGTATAACAAGAAAAAAAATATTGAAAATATTAAAGACGTGACAGCATAGGCTGGATGAGGAAGGCTCGGTCGACTGTACCCAGAAGTAAACATGTGTACAAAAAAGGTTGTTTGTCCGCGTTGAGATGTAAATAGTGTAGTCTATATTTTATTTTAAGTCTATGAGTTTTTCAAATCAAATATTGTACTGACGTTTTTCTATTACCTAATTTTTGTATTGCAATAATAAAAATAATATTACCTTATACAGAGTGTCTGAAAATTTATTTTAAATAATTACTAGCTTTAAACGGCAATAACTTGTTTAATTTTAACGGAACACTAATAACATGTTTTACGAGAATCAAATGCACAATTTAATTGTCTATCAAATTGTATTATACCATCTTGCACCTACATATACAAGTTTTCGTAGAAAATGCATTTTCTTATAATTTAGACCTCATTTTTATCAATATACCCATGGCATATTGATATTTTAGGTTGTTTTTAAAGATGTAACAAATTTTCAAAAAGTACAGATACTAATATTGTTGATATAATTTGGTTATTTCATTAAAAAACATAAAACTGTTTAAATATTTGTAAAAGAAGACATTAATTGACTGTTTGCGTTGATTAATAATTGCTCCAGATACTAAAAAAACTGAATTTTGTATGTGTATTAGAGAGCGTGGTAAAAAGTAATACCTTATAAATTTTATTTCATTTTTTGACGAATGGTTATTTATAACAACAGAGGCGTTCACATTCATAACATATTATTATATTGATTTATGATTCAAATCCACATTTATTTAGAATAATTTATTAACTAACATAATTAAGTACGTAATTAATTAACATTTGGGTGGAATTAAATTATAAAATATTATAAAGTGGTTTATTTAATCCCAACCAACTATAAGTACATAGATATAGTATATAGTTATCTTAGACACAATGATAACAATACACAATATATACAACTTACAATTCCATACATACGAGGTGTTTCGGAAAAAATAAGAAGGATAGGAAAACAATATAACATACGAAACTCTTTCAAAACACAAAATACACTTATTAGATCCATTTTATCACATAATAAGCCAATGAATACAGAACAACAAACAAAAAATGTAATATACCAAATACCATGCGAATGCGATAAATTTTACATTGGTGAAACATCTAAACTGTATTCAAGTTCAAAATGCACCAGTATAAACAAATGCACAGTGCGTGATCAGCACGTGTCATGCGAGAGCCAGCGGCGAGATCTACCCTGATTGGCCGGCCAGCCATAGAGCCGTTGAGGTAGGCGGTTGAGATTTTTTACAGGGTCGGCTTGCATAGCGCGTTAAGGAATACTGTTTGATAAAATAAAAATGCTTTTTAAATTTATTCCCAACCAAGCGAGTAAAATCAGAACAGTCAACTATTTCAATAATAATTGTTGATCACTTCGTACAAGTTACAAGTTACAAATAGAGAAAACAATATTTATGTTTGCATAAAATATTTTTACAATAATTAGTACACACGTACCTACTACAAAAAGTCAAAAGTTATATATTTTATATAAAATTATTATTTTGTAAATGTTAATAAAATTAAAAATTTTGTAAATCTAATGTTAATAAATGTTATGTTTAAAAATAGAAGTTTTTATTTGACTACTTTTTAAAAAAAATGTCGTTATACTTTAAAACGGATAATACAGCAGGCTACGAAAGCAAGTTAAAACTAAGTGCTTTTTTGTCAACTAAAATGTATTAAATTATGTTATAATGCAATTGGTTTTTTAAGTGATGTAAAAACGTTTACAACATTGCATTTTTTGCAAATAGTATTATAAAAACAGATACCTATTTATACCGATATTCAGATATTGCTGTCAATAATGGAAATAAAAAAATCAGTAGTACCAAATAAAAAGATAATTATTTTAAAGGACAAATTAAGCCCTTTTAAAAAACAAAAAACACCAAATTTGTTAAAATCGGTCGTGCCAAAGAGTAATGTAATATTTTAATATTCCCGCCCCTTTGATATCAGTTTATTTTTCTAATTATATGTAGTTTGATAATAATTAAAGGTAATTATTGAGAAAACTGAAAATCGTCCGATTTTCACCAAAATTGGTATACACCCTATTTTGAGATCGTAAATTACGAATCTGAACATTTTTTCTGGCGGTCTCTTACCGTTTTTCAGAGAAAAACGGAAAATAGTTTCAACATAGAATTTTACATATTAATCTTAATTTCTCATATTTTTCAGGTTTTCTAGCACCTATTTTGTTAGGTATTCAATAAACAATGAGGTTTTCACTGTTTTCTGTTACTTTTTTAACCAATTTTATGCATAATAGAGGAAAATTTGCTAAAATAAATTTGTAAACAATCTGAAAATGTTGGGTTATGTGTTCCTGGCATTTAAAGCAACGTTGCCAATGCTGAACGTAAATTTAGCGTGTTTTTTTCGCTCATTCTGGGATTACGAAAGGCGGTCGCCTGAGGAACGGCTCCTTCCCATAACTGCTATTTTACCAACGAGATCTGACTATTTATAACCACGAAGTGGCACGAAAGAATTTTGTTTACATTGGTTACAACTTCTATGCGGAGGAAGTTAATTTTTTTTTGTTATATTATATAAAAAAAATGGATTAACCCCCTCCGCAAAGAAGTTGAAACCAATGCAATCCAAACTCTTTCATGCAACTTCGTGCTTATACATAGATAGTCTTTATATAACTTCTTTGCGAAGAGGTTTAATCTTTTTTTAATATAATATAACATAAAAATATCAACCCCATAAGCATAGAAGTTGAAAGCAATGTAATTACAACTCTTCCGCGTAACTTTGTGGATATAGGTATATTTAACTATTGTCAGATCTCATAATAGGTAATTTATTTAAAATCCCTCATCACCCGAAAAAATTCAAATATTTGTCTCTCTCATTACATAGGAGAGAGAAAGAAGAATATATGAAATGTCAAACTTCCATCTGGTCTCACTTTTCTTTGTTATTTTGTTAAGAAAAGTGTTTTTCAGTAAAATTTTGGATATTTTTCAATCATCAATCAAGTGTGGCTTTTAGATAAACTATGATATAATAAAAATATAGTGAAATTATTACTTTATAGGGCTGAAATAAAGAAAAATTCAATGTTGAAATTATTTTCCGTTTTTCTGAAAAACGGTAAGAGACCGCTGGTTGGTTAGGTTTGATCAGATTCGTAATCTACGACCTCAAAATAGGGTGTATACCAATTTTGGTGAAAATAGGACGATTTCCAATTTTCCCAATAATTACCCATTTATATAGTATAAATTTCCATCATAAAATATAAACAATAGTAAAAAAAATCATAAAAAAATACATAATAATTTTATGATTTGAAATATCCGACCTTAGTGCGGTCCTGGTTATATTACTACAGCGTTCCTGTTCACGTGCTTGCCTCATGTCTCTGTTTACGTTTGGTGCATATTGGGGATGAATTTACTATAGACCCTTAAATGTTCGAATTAAAGAACATTATTTAAGAAAGGAAGATTTTCACAAATCTAAGATGTGTCAGCATTCATGGGACACAGGGCACAGAACAACTTTTAATAACGCCAAAATTATAATGAAAGAAGCGATAGCCTCTAAAAGAAAAATAAAAGAGGCTTTTTTAATACAATATAATAAAAATAAATGTATTGCTCATGCATCTGTAGATGTTAGTAATGTATGGCAATCGCTTCTTTGATTTTAAAGAACATAACATAAATAAACATAACATACCTACGTAAAAATTTAAAATAATCGTACAGAAAGTTTGGGGCTTTTTGGTTTTACCTTATTAAGTAATTGTTATCAGATAGTAATCATTGTTAATTTTGAAGTTTAACTTGATATATAATATCATTTTAACAGAACGTCAACGGTTTTAGTAGACGTATCTGTTTTAAAAAACTAAAGTGTTCTCGAATAGTTGAATTTAAATATTTTAAATAGTTTTTTTCTTTAAATATTCTTTGTATTTTTTTGCTTCCGACGACGACGGGAAGAGATAAACTTTCTGAAACATTAAGCATTTTTTTGTTCATTAGGAAAATTTGTATAACTGTAACTGCTGACAAGTCGTTTCCGTTGGATTAACGCCAGCAGTGTTTACAAAAAATAACTATTTCATTTTGTAGATTTTCTTGCAGTGGCGAAATACCCATAGAGGATTTTTTGGAGAGATGAATCCGCCACATTGGTATAGACATTTTTTACAAAACTATAAGTAACTGAACATAAAGTATCCAACCAATCTAATAAAGTATAAATTCTAAACCAATACACCGAAGAACATTTTCCAAATACTTTAATAAATAATCACAAAATAAAGAATCTCTGTACCGTTCGGGCAGTCACATCCACTTTGCTAAGTCAATTTTGCAAGTCAAAACGGGCTCATCAAAAATTTACAAAAGGATATGTTTTATCGGCACACTGGCGGGCCGGTCAGACCGGTTCCATAAATAAATTTTCTGCATTGCGCCATCTATCTCATAAAAAATGTAGCCGCGTGTATAGGATCCCGAAATGTTTCGGCTGCAGTTCGGAACATTCGGAACACGACGCCACCTAGCGAACCGGCACGGCGGTAAATAAGTTTTGCACAGTAATATGGCAGAGAACGGACGAGAAAAACGAGCAGCGGGTCTGCGACGTCCGTGCTTTTTTATTGCGTTTCCGTTGTTTGCGTATTTACTGGGCGAAATAAGGCGACGCCAGTTTTTGTCCCGAGCTCCCTTTTATTTGCGACATAAAGTTCGGTTAGTCACGTGTAATAGCCTTGGGCTTAAATCAGGTTGGTAGATTCCGGGTTGAATGTTGCAAAATCTTGTTTACTTTCTAAAATATACAATATAGGCCCGGATTGTCTTTGCTAGAGGAATTTTTCTTTATTATTGACATATTAAGGAAAACTTTTGCTTCTAAAATGGTTCAATATTCCATGGATATACCGGGTGCATCTCAAAAGTGAGTCACCCCTTTTTTATTTTTTCAGATAAAAAATCGAATTTTACTATACTAGTGTATGACATAAATTAGGATTGATTGACGTATTCAATTTTTTTCGGTCATTTTTAAATGGCACCCTCGGTATTTTGTTACTTTATTCGATATAAAATGACATTCTGGAAATAATGACCTACCATATTATGTCAACTTTTGATATTTTCTGCGATTCATAACGACAATTTGACTCGAAATACCAAGTGTGTGGAACAAAATTCATAAAAAAATGCTACTTCCAAATATGCTAATGAGCCACCTTTGTTTCATTTGAAAAAACTGAGATATGATTAAAAATAGGATTTGGACATCTATAAACAGACCAGAACAAGACATTAAAACATTAAACGATTAAATCTTCTTTCGAAGGCTCCTTGATTAAAAATTAGTGTTTTTAATACAGCCATGGCACTCTAGATTGAAATTTAAAATTCAATTTTGTTTTAAGCGAAAATGTCAATAGCTGACATATGATATGTCATTCTATTCAGAGTGCCATTTTCTATTGAATAATGTAGAAAAATATCGAAGGTGCCATTTAAAAATCAAAAATTGTAGTCATTTCCGGTGAAACAGGAAGTGACCGAAAAGAATTGAATACGTCAATCAATCCCAATTTATGTCGTATACTAACATACAAAATTTCGTTTATTTATCTGAAAAATAAAAAAAGTTAGTGAGGTGAGCCACTTTTGAGACGCACCCGGTATTGATAAATGAGTTGGATAGGATATAGATAGATATAAAAGAAAACGTATTTTCTACGAAGGCAGATAAAAATATTTTTAAAAGATCTCGTAAAATATACAGGGTGTTCCTTTTAAATTATAGAGATCGAAAAGTTACTGCCTTTTAAAGCTAGCATTTATTAAAAATAAATTTATAGTCACTCTGTATAAGGTAGTACTATTTTTATTATTGCATCACAAAATTTAGTTAATAGAAAATCTTCACTACAAAATTTGATTTTTAAAACTTAAATAGGTCTAGAGAAATGAAGCATTCAAATTGTTACTGCATTTTCACAAAATCATAAATATTTCAAAAACGGTAAGATTAAAGTGCGGTAAACCATAATCAAATTTATCGTTATTTTAATTGTAGAAACTAAAAATGTAATAATATACAAGGTGTTCCAATTAAAAAATACAACCTCTGTACCAAATTACTACCAAATTACACTCTGTACAACCAAACCAAACCATCCCTCACAAATTCCAAAAATCAAAATAATTTAGCTACAATATTCAGTGCCGAATAGCGTGAGCAACCCTCTAAATTATTATTATACCTAATCATAAATCTCTAACACCATATCGATGAGAACCACCATCGTTCGCTACAATTTCAAAGAACTTTTTAAGTTAATTTCTCCTCTACATACTCGATCATTAAACTTTTGCTTGAATTATTGAAATTCAATCAGTTGAGGTCATGATTGTTAGTGCGAATAGAAGAACCATTAAAATTAATGACGTGTCTAGGAATGTTTTCAAATATATTGCAGAAGAGCTTTAATCATATTTTTCATTTTTCTTTGGGTCACATTTTTTTTAGTTTCGAACAAATAAATGCTTCCACTAGACTTTTATGAACATATGTTATATTAAAGCCAAGCTAAATTAATCTGAGTACTCCTGAAACTAAATAATACTGTGTTATATTAGAACCGTTGGTTGAAGAAATAAGAAGATGCGCAACCTTATGGGCAATTTCGTGGCACAAAAGATGTCGGGGTGTCTGAGATTTAGTTTAGCTCTGCGCCGCTGCGCGCTGATAGTTGTTTACAGCGCAGCGGATAAAGAATACTGTACCGTAGTTCTGTTTTCAGTCCACAGAGTGAGAGGTTGCCGGAGACACTGTTGCCAGAACTACGGATTAATCCGTGGATTTAGGGATTTTGGGTACAGTATAATACAGATTTTCTTTTCATCATTGTTGTGTCTTATCACTTTCATCAATCATTGAACAATGTAATATAATATTATATGATTAAACAAAGAACGACTGTTAGATCGCCGTTAATATTTCATATGTAAAATTTTATGGTAAATGCGATAGTCATCATTTCCAAGCCAACTAAACTACTTTTTCCGATCATACGAAATATTCAGTACCTATAAAAGAATTTTTATTTTTCTCTATGTTTAACAAGAATAAATTTTCAATACATAAACACGGATTTTTCATCCAAAGATATTTTCGTCAAACGTATTACAGATATTACACATTTTAATATGGCAACACTGTCGCTTTCACTTCCACACCGTCTTCGACATGCCTTCATCGGCCGAATTAGAGAAAATAAGTGTTTTACGCGTTGGCCTCAGAAAGAGTGGTGGCTTCACCATATAACACTTGAGACGTAAAGGGAAATCAAAACAGTTTTGTCACGAATTCGCACATTAAGATGCGTATCTTCTCAATTCTTTCAATCAACGTTAGAACTATTTTTCCCTTGATTTACCTTAAACCAGCATTAATTTTATAAGCGGCAGGGTTGGCATGATTTAAATCGTGATTTTTTAATTTTAATCACTGATTTAAATAAAAAAAAATATTAAAACTTTATTATAAATCAAAAAATAACTATAAAAGTTATAAAAATGTGTCCTAGAAAACTATAAAAATATTTCTATAAAAGATATAAAAAAAATAAAGATAATAAATCGAAAATTTACGGTTACAAATGTTATAAAACTATATAAAAATATCTATTCATCAATTTAAATGTTGGACCGATTTTTGAAGTAATTTCGTGTGAATCCATTAGACCGCTAAACGCAGGGATTTATTTTAAAATTTATGTATAAGTGACAAAAATTCGCTGTTCGAATACATATTATTCGAAGTCTAGTGCAGAACTAGATTCTTCTGATATAGAGACTATATCTTCATTCCTGAGAATCTATAATAATAATCGTTGTCAGGAAATATGTTGTTTTATATTTTTTTTTGAAATGGTTATATTTTTCCAAATTCTTACCAACATACTTTTTTGATGATGCTGTACCTTTGAAGGACCATCGTAAAGCTATTCCGACGTTACAAAGAAGCACAAAAAGTACAATTTACTCCTAATAGAACATACATACTATTTTTTTAAAACATTACAATTCATTTTTAATCAATTTCAAACATTGCAAATAATATAAACAGTAATCGAGCAACAATTTGTACACTCGTTGAATTTGACACTTAATATCAGTTTAATAATATATTTTTGTACTTTTGTGCTTAGGCGTAACAGTGCTTTACTTTTATACCTAGGTGTTAAAATGACAAAAATTAATACTTTTGAGACGTTTGAAAAAAGAAATCCTTTTGATCTGAAGCGAGCGATTTTTTTGCGAAATATATTGGTGACCGATGTGGAAAAATGACAAACGCACCCTAGAATTATTAATGTTATCGATAACGGACAGAGTTATAAAGATTTAGCCATTTAGGATAGGACTTTAATTGGAAATAAGTCCTAGTCATTTGGAAATCCGATTTAAATATTGTTTTGAATTAAAATCAAAAAAATGTGATTTAAATGAAATAAATCTGATTTTTTTGATTTTTTAAAAAAAATCATGATTTTTTCCAACCCTGATAAGCGGTATAATAGAAAGAACATAATAAAAACAAATTTTCACAAGCTTAACATTACAATTTACAAAGCCAGCATAAACTTAATACCAAATTTAAACTAAAACTAACTCACTTGAGGTGTGCACGCGATCCGCTCTAGACCCACCGGGAGGCGACACTGTGCCCCTGCTTTCGAGCACCAGACCCTTCTGGGGCCTCTCGCCCTCCATGCTTTCCTCGTTGCTCACTAAATAAACGGTAGCGATAGTGGCCAAACACTTCAGCTTCATGTTGCCCCTTTTGAAATGCTTGTGCCTAGCTACGAACTCCAGACCTGGAAAATTGGAGAATAATTAGGGTGTTGGGAGGGTTACGTTGCGGTTTTATATACATTGTTAAACTGGCGTTTATTAAATACCTAATAACATAATATACATATTTTGATCTAATTATCGAAATAATATTTGTTTTACTTGATTTAATTTTATCTACAAATAGACCGCCAAAACCTAACTAACTGTAACCGCAAAAAGGAATTATTTTCACTGGTAGTGGCGTGGTTTATAATAATAGATTATATTAATTAAATGAATAATTGATTTTCTTTCTCACCTAAAATTGTTGTTTCCAGACCTTCTCTTCCCGTGACAAATATTTCGGGACCGCGTAGGTACTTCGGTTCGGCGGGTTCACCGTTTATCATCCAGTTTAATTGGGCTGCAGGCTTTGATCTGCCCGAAGTGCAATTCACACTGACTGTATCGCCTGCTTGATATCTTGGTTTTCCACCAGTTATTTTGGGACCTGCTTCTGGTAAAGCTGAAACAAAAAAAAAAACGTTTTTCTAAACCATTACAGTAATTCAAAGTTTACAAGAAATTATACAAGAACTAATATATGACTCCAATACGAAGTAATTATTTTCGTATTCCCTAAAATGTTGGTCAATATTTTATTTGTTTAAATCTGTAGGCTTTAAATAATTATGATATACCGGGTGCTTCTCAAAAGTGGCTTGGGTCAAAAGTGGCTTGGCCAAATCAAACCCCTATAACTTTTTTTTATTTTTTCCAATACAAAAACGAAGTTTGGTATGTTAATATATTATGACACAAATTAGGATTGATTGACGCATTCAATTATTTTCGTTTACTTCCTGTTTCAACGGAAATTACTACAACTTTTGATTTTTAAATGGCACTCTTGGTATTTTTTTACTTTATTGGATAGAAAATGACCCTCTGAATAGAATGACATCATATGTCAACTTTTGACATTTTCGCATAAAACAAAATTGTTTTTTTTTTAAATCAATCTAGAGTGCCATGGCTGTATTAAAATTATTGATTTTTAATCAAGGAGCTTTGGAATAATAGATTTATTCATCTAATGTTTTTCATTCGGTTTTTCGTGCCTTGTCCTGGCCGGTTAAAAGATGCCTAAATCGTTTTTTTAATCATATCCCAATTTTTTCAAATAGAACGAGGGTGGCTCATTAGCATATTTGAAAAAATCATTGTTTTACGAATAATTTGGTACCACACACTTGGTATTTCGAGTCAAATTGTCGTTATGAACTGCATGTTGCTATTTTAAATAAACAATATTCGAAAATATCAAAAGTTGACATATTATGATATGTCATTCTATTCACAGTGTCATTTCCTATCGAAAGAAGTAATAAAATACCGAAGATTCCATTTAAAAATCAAAAGTTGTAGTAATTTCCTTTGAAACAGGAAGTTACCGAAAACAATTGAATACGTCAATCAATCCTAAATTATGTCATATACTAACATACCAAATCTCGTTCTGCAATCTGAAGAAATAAAAAAGGGGTGAGCTATTTTAGAGACGAACCTGGTATAGAAATAGACTGAAAAAATGTACAAACGTGATACTTGGTATAATAATAACGGTCAGTGATACTTCTGACCGAAACGTTGTGTAAGCAAAATAAATAAAGACAATGGAAATCCGAAATTCTTTTAGTTCCAATACCGAATACCACATTTAAAGAAATATAATATCCTCCTTGGAATATATGTTACAGTAAAAGTTGGAAATCAGTGATTGTTAAGAACTACTAGTAAAATCTCACATTCACTGATTTGCTAAGACTACGCCAGTAAAAGTGCAACAGATATTTTTGATCCAACTTTTACTAGTGAATGTTAACATTCCCTGAACGATGGCAGCGCGGTTGGCACATGTTGTAAAATATTTGGATAAATAAGGATAAGTTGAATAATAGGCAAGATAAGGATAACATTAATTTGGACTAAACGTTGGCAACGTTATCTGGCGTAAATTCGCTTTGTTTTTTCTGATTATGTATAATTGTTTTGTTATCATTGTAAAAACTGCTGTACGGTATTTTCCTTACGGAAAAAATTTTCTGTCAAAAATTAAGGTAAACCAGGCACTCGCAAAAATGTAACTGTGCTTGTTTTTTATTTTTGCAATATAATGAAGTCATAGCAAAAGTTAAGCGTGCAAGAGAAAAAAATGTTAAAGAACCTAGTGACTATGAACTTATTGAACGTTTTGATATGCTTAAAGTAGCGGGTTTGAAAAAAAAACGAATAACTCCCGGTTGAAGAAAATTCGGGCATACCTTTATATTTTGCACGATGAAGAACTTTATTAAAAAAAAATTGTACCAATAAGTAATCTTATGTTTATGAATGTTTTAATTCTTTTGTACGCTTTAAAACGTTTACTATCGCTTTTAATATTTAAAAGGTTATTTCGTTATTTTCTGTAATTTAAAGAAATAAATTGTAATTTTAAGATATGTGGATCAGCGTGAATATTGAGGTGATCCAATATTCTTAAGTTTTATTTGTTCTAACTTCCACCAACATTCTTCCTCTCCACACTCGTTCTGTACAATAGAATAACTTTTACTGGTGACCTTTAGTAAATGTTACTTTCACTATATAGTGAATGTTAGAAATTACTAGGAAAATTAGCATATATATTAGTAATACTAGGGTAATTTTTAGCATTTCCTAGTGAATGTTAACCATCACTGAATTTCCAACTTTTATTGTAACATATATAACTAAAATAGAACTTAATTGGAATAATGCTATTATTGAACTAAAGAAAGCCGACCTTTTCTTACGGCAACTCTGTAATAATAGAATAAGACTTTAGACATATATACCGTTTCCTTTCTCGCCTGTTTAAGCGTGGCGGAGCTTTAATGGAACTGGGCTGGCCCGATGCCTGTTCGCATTCTAAAGTAAAATTTATATATATTTAAATACACATCCTGCTGAAAGGAACAGGAACTGCTACAGTACTACGGCGGTCGTAAATCACGGCAACCGAATGTTCATCCCACTCGGTGTTATTAAGGAAATCCGACCTATAGTCGTATAAAATTCCGAGGCAGAGCACAGAGAGAGTGAGACAGCTAATATATTCATTGCTTTCTAACTTTGATGCCGTTTATTTACCGAAATTCGCGTATAATAAATATTTTTCTTCCATAGCAACTGTTAAAATTGTTTTATATCTATCAAAAATAGTACTTTAACCGCAGGGGTAGATTTAATGATACTTATATTTTTTTTTTGTTTTTACTCTTGGCTTTAGGTCGTTGGGATTACAAAGATGTTTCTAGATTTTGTTCATTATTTTATTTTATGACGACGTTTCGACAGTATATGTCTTTTTCAAGCCTCTTGAACGTAGATTCCTACAGAGTTAAAATTTGTTAAAACTGGACAACACAATAACACATATTAACTATTGTTTTAATTGTTTTTGGACATCACACTTTACTATAGAGCACGTATGTATTTCCTAGCAGATCGCTCTGTATAATAAACGTACGTACATAAAAACGTAAAAACAAAAAAAAACGTACGTAAAAACGCAAAAAAATAAATGATACTTTAACAGTGAGGATAGGTTAAAACAGCATAGTTAAACAGCATGGTTAAAACACCATCGGTTGGACAGCCCATATCTCAAATACCGAAGTCTACAACAGAATAGGCAGAGAGAGAGAGAGAATTGCTCAATATAATAAAAATAAGAAAAACATCATACTTAGGGCATATATTGACAAATGAAAAATACCACGTCTTACAATTGATAGTTAAGGGTAAGATTGAAGGAAAGAGAGGTCTCGGCAGGAAGAAACTATCTTGGTTGAGAAACATCAGAAACTGGACTCACCTAACTTTTGAAGAACTTATAAGGAAAGCCGAGAATCCTGACGATTTTGCCAATGTGATCGCCAACCTCCACGAAAGAGACGGCACGTAAAGAAGAAAGATAGGTTAAAAACTTTACTTCTTCTCGCACGTTTTTAATTGCTTCCATTTTTGAAAATTTTTGTATTCCTTTTCATAAGTTATTCGGGATTTAAATGGAAGTAGTTTGGATATGGCGTTTGTCGCCTCAGCCTGAATATCTGTTGGTAATTTATTTATTTCGTTTTGAGCCATTTCTGGCTCCAATTCAATCAGCAATCGACACGAAAGAGAATTAAAAAATATTGACTCAAAACTGACAACTAAAGAGGCAGCTTTATTTATTTGTCAAATAACATAGAAACCAACGCCAACCCAGCACAATATTTTTTCCACTCGTAATAAATTCCTTGAATTCTCTGAATATTTTTTAAAATGTAACTGGCTATGGAAAAAAATTGTTTTATACACGACGATAAAATTGCATTATCGTCTCCCGAAATTAATTCACTCGCGATTTCATCGCTCGTGATATAAAATACCATTTTATCTCTCTTGTATAAAAATATATTATTAAACCAAGATGGTAATTAATTTAAGGTGTATATTTTTTAACCCTTTAAGACGCAAAACTTTTTTGAAGTGAAGCTTCTTTACGCGCGATGGGAGTAATAAATTCAAGGCCGCGACATACAAGGCAAGCTAGCGTCACGTCAAGGTCACCAAGCGTCACGAACATTGTAACTCTGGCCCTATGTGAGCTAGGGGCCAAAAAAAGATGGGGTTCGAAGAGTCCCCTCCCTGTTGCACTAGGATGCATTTCGGAAAAATATTTTAACTTCTACAGGGTTGTTTAAAAAAGTGTGAGGGGATCGGGATGATTTTTTTTTAAATGGAGCGCCATGTATATTATTACATTTTTGATTTCTTTTCATATCTCTTTACATAATCCTAAGATATGAGTAAATATGTTTTGATAGTTTCAGAGATATTAAGAGATAAATAAAAAAAAATATATTTTTTAGCCTTTCTTAAAAGAATTATTAAAAATACAAGAACTGTCCTGAAATCAAAACTATATTAGGTATTTACTTTAGAGAGTTTGTACTTACTTTACTATAAATATGATAATCGTAAATCATATAGGATGTTCAAAATTCTACGACAAACTTGTATATTACTTTTTCATAAGATGGAGAATTAAAAAATTAACATTTTTAATCGTAGGAATGAAAAATCTAAAAATATACCAGGCCGTTTCATTTAAAAAATACAACTTTGATATTTTTTATTAATTTGAGACACTCTGTGCATTTTGAACGAGGTGGATAACCCTATATACAGTAGATAGATAAAATAGATATATCCTGAATTTCTCTATAACCTAGTATTAAACAAAATATACAAATCAAGTTCTTTGGCATAATTAAACTGGAATCGATACAAACTAAGAGCATTTTGTTCTTTACTGCGTCCTCGATATTTCAGCACGTTTTCCGGTGACAGATGACGTAGCAACCGACCCTACCGAAGCGAACCGGTAATAACCGAGGCCGGCCGGCGTTGTCAGCTCCGCGCTCCCGTCTAGCTGCGGACGACGTGTGAGTAATGGCAGTGAGGAGGAAAAGAGCGGAGCAGCCAACACCGAGAGGATTACGCCGGGATTAACATAAGACACAGAGCGGCTTAACATCGCAGTGGCATTGAGTAATTACGGCCAGCTTTTTCTTTCGCATCGTCGGATTTTTTAAATCGCAATCTTTGTCGTCGTTTATTTTAAGTGTTGAACTTAACGGGTTTATCCCCCGGCCCGATCTATTTAAATGCCGTTAGTGCTGCTCGTTATTTTTTTTTAAATTGTAGCCGAAGATCCCGACGTTCTTTCTTGTTTAATTCGGCAAATCTTAATGACAAATTTTAAGTTTCTTCTTTTTAGAGATTAAATGGTATAGCCGGATTAATATGGGAAATCTGTCCCGCGAGTTTTTTTGACTCGCACTCAAGGAATCGATTTGGTGTCGAATCAAATTAATTCACCTAAAACGATTTTCGAGATTTTCAAAAAAATCTGTTTTTTCAATTTTATTTTTATAGTAAAATTCAAAATGAATTAATGATAATTTTTTCTAATTCTTAGAAGTCTAAAACATTGAAAAAATAATATGATCATGATTCTTAAGCGAAAAACCGACTTTTAGCGGAGCAAACAAAATTAAAATCTTCATTTTTTAACCTTTGTGAAATATGTCACTCACTAAAACTCGTCAGAAAATGTATTTTAGACTCCTTTACACTCAGGAATTTTTTAGAAGTGGTGGAACAATATGAAAAAAAAACTGATTTATTTTTTTCTAAAATCTTCTGTTTAAAAAAAAATAATTTTTTTGTTTGGTTTAAAAAAGTGCGTTAGAAAACATTTTTTCGTTAAAAATGCATCCTTGCCAAAAATAAACATAAAGATTATTATAAAAAAATGAGTCCAAAAGGATTTTAGAAAAATGAGTTTTTAATTTTTTCCATATTGTTCCACCACTTGAAAAAATTCCCGAGTGTAAAGAAGTATAAAAGACATTTTCTGACAATTTTTAGTAGTGCTACCTGCAGTAAAGACAAATAATATAAGTTAAATAAGCTAAATCTACTAAATATTAAATATATGTTTAGTATATTTTTCCTGTATGTATAAATTCTGAAAATTCATAATTTATTAGATTATGATATACGTTTTATATTTTATAGGGATATTGAAGGAATTAAATATTTCTGTCAATAAGAGGGTAAAACAAAATTAATTCTTGAGGAAGTTTCTATTTCTAGAAAAACAAAGAACTAACAAGTAACCAACAATTACCAACAATGCATATCAAGTCGTTTTTTTTAATATAAACCAATTATAGTTCTTCAAAAATAAGTCCTACGGTTTTTCGCAACTTGCACTGTAAGAAAATATACAAAATAAAATAGTTATTTTTTGTAAACACTGCTGCGTTAATCCAACGGAGAGAACTTGTCAGCAGTTATTTACTATTAAACAAATTTTGCCTAATGGACAAAATTCCCGTCGTCGCGTCGGAAGCAAAAAAAAACACAAAAAATCCAAATACAATAACTATTCAAGAGCACTTACTTTTTTCAACAGATACGTTTATAAAAATCGCCGACGTTCTGCTTTTTGTGAAGTTCAGAAATAAATCAAAATTAAGATTGTGTTGTAACTAAACATCAGATTCTAATTATGTTAGAGAAAATGTTAATAAAGTCTAATTATAATTTCAGACCTTTTAAAACTTTTTATAAAATAAAATCTATATGTAATTAAATTTGTGTATACTGTAAGCATAAATATTTGTATAAAAGAATTTTTCATTTGTAATTATATACAATGAGCCTGGAATTTTTGCCGATACAATGGGCTGTTTGCTTTATAAGATTAATTGGCCTAATTAGTAACCCTTCAAGGCTTATTCTCATTTTACGTTCAATTGTTACTTAATTTAACTTTTAATCCCATTTCAAATGGGAGATGAAAGGACTTTATTTATTTTCGTATTTTGAGCTTTGCTTGTTTTACCTAATTCGGCAAATAAAAAATATTTCTCAGTGTAATTAGAAAAGTCCTTAAAATTTCATCGTATTTTCAAACTTCAAAAGAGAGCAGTTCGATATTTATTGGGACTGAACAGTAGAATTCACTGCCAGAATTTCTTTAAAAATTTCAAAATACGGACTCTTCCTTCTTTATTCAATTTTGAATTCGTTTATTTAATCCGCAAGCACATATCTGCTATTCGCGAAAGGCCATCTCTGAACTGTCCACTTAGGAATGCGGAGCACGATCTTTATCTGCCAACCTCGAGCTCAGAACTAGTTAAAGGCTCAATACTGTACAATGCCAAAAAAATGTACAATCATCTGCCTTTAAATATCAAGTTGCTTTCATTCATTTCCGCATTTTGCAAAGCTCTGAAATCATACTTACTGGAGATACATCCATAAAGAACATAAATATTATTTAAGAATGGGAGATGTTCACAAATCTAAGATTTGTCAGCATTCATGGGACACAGGGCACATAATAAATTTTAATAACGCCAAAATTATAATGAAAAAAGCAATAGCCTCTAAAAGAAAAATAAAAGAGGCTTTTTTAATTCAATCTAACAAAAAGAGATGCTCGTGCATCTGTAGATGTTAATAATGTATGGCAATCGCTTCTTTGATTTTAAAGAACATAACATAAACATAACATACGTAAAAATTAAAAATAATCATACAGAAAGTTTGGGGCTTTTTGGTTTTACCTTAAGTAATTGTTAATTTTGTAATTTAACTTGATATAATGTAATTTTAACAGAACGTCAACGGCTTTTGGTTTGGTTGTCATACGTCTAATCTGTTTTGTATTTAAAAATTTATTTTTATTAAAATATTTTATTAAAAATATATTTTTTAAATTTGTATATCTTTAAACCTAACTTCTGACAAGTAGTTTCCGTTTGGGATTAACTAGTGATGTAAAATTTCCAGAAATATATTTTCGAAAATATTTGCGGAAATATTTCCTGAAACATTGGAAATATATGGAAATATATGAAATATTTTAAAAAATAAGAAAAAGTGAAATATTTATTTATAAAAATCATAACAAAACATCGCAAAACACAAAATGCTTATACATAAACACAAATAAAGTGTTATTCTTCAAATTAAAAAAAAAAATTAAGGTTAAATTTGTACAAAAAAAATATTTTGACACACTAGTCGAGCAAGAGGCATATCTTTATCGCTGTCATCAGAATCACACTCAATAACATCTTCTTGCCAATCTACTTCCTCAAAATCTTCAATAGTATCGGAAATAAAAATTGATCTATTGCCTTTTCCTATTTTCTTCAGCAAGTTTTCATTGTGGGATACATAGAGTAGCTTAGCAGCATTAGTTAGCCTGTTTCTCTTTTTTGAATGAATATGACTATAAACGCTAAAACTGCGTTCCGTGGCAGCCGAAGATGCTGGCATCATCAAAATTCGTGAAGCCACTTGTGATAATGAAGATGAAGAATACAGTCCTTTCCACCAGGAGACTGGGTTATCAAAACTACTTTTCCATATGAAGTTATTTTCAAATAACTTGCCACTTCTACGACGGTAATCTGCTATTTCATCTATTATTTCTTGCTCCTTTATATTGAGTTTATTTTTTGATATATTAAATATATGCATTCTATGGCAGATAGAATTTGGGTTTGATCAAGTTCAGAACCTTGTGATTTTGGGTTTAGTAATTCTGCAGCATAATGAATGGGTTTAATAGCAAATTTTTCTCTTTTGTCAACAAACTCCAACAATTCGGATTTTTCTTTGTCGTCAAGTGAGGACAATGCAAGGTTATTCTGAATTACCCTTCTAATATCACAAAATGCTTTTACAGCAAAATTTATGTCGATCAGGGACGCCACGACATACTAGCTCGGGACTTCCCCGTACAAATGCGAGGTTGCAAATAAGTAGGTGAATCCTCAAACTCGATATATTCACCATATTATATGTTTGTAAAACTGTTCTATAGTAAGTTTAATGTTTATAGGGTTACAAAATAATGAAAGATATATTAATAAACATTGGGTTTGTATCGTTAATGACAAGATTTAAGTATTTTTTAAAATATTTCCAATATTTCCGAGACACGTTTGGAAATTTCCAATGTTTCCATTTAAATGGAAATATTTCTAACGGAAATATTTCCATTTACAACACTAGGATTAACGTAGAAGGGAACATGAAATAACTATTTTATTTTATAGATTTCCTTGCAGTGGCGAAATACCCATATAGGATTTTTTTGGAGAGATAAAAATCTCAGTTGCATTAAAGAAAAAAAAAATATCTGAAAATATCCGTGTCCATTTCGGATAAACCCGCGGTTAAATATGGAAAAAATCCGACGGATTTTCGTCCGATATAATAATACGACCGCGCATTATAGCGGTGGCGCCTCTATTATCTCTCTTGTTAAACTCATTCATTCGTGCTCTAAAAGCATCACGAAAAAATTACATTATTTTTGCATTAAAATGCAAAATTTTATTTCGGCCGACGTGGGCCGCGCCTTGTTATTGTGCACTCTATTTTTTCATTTCGCAACTTTCGAATATTCACGGCTGATATTTTCTCCCGAGTTACTTCGCGCCAGAACGGCTTTGCCGGAAAACAGTTTGCTTCTTATTAAAGTTTGATATTTGCTATGTTAGTTTTTAATAGTAGCTCTGCGGGTTGTTGAATTTTTCCTGTGCCGCAAAAAAAACATAATAATATGCTGTTGTTAGAGTTGTTATTATATTTTTCAGTGGTAATATTTTCAGGATGAATAGTTCATACCAAATAAACTTTTAGTCACGTGATTTAGCTTGACCGAAACAGCGTTGCCTACTTTAATATATTTTCTTTTAATCAAAATATTTCTTAGGAAACAAAAATAAATTAATTACAAATATATCAACAGCTGTTATTTACATCAACAAAACTGGGTCATTACTACCGCTTTCCCATTAAAAATATTCTAATAAAGTTGCGATGAGTTTTTTACGGCTATGAAGCTATCTTGTACACTTCACACTAAAAGAGGTTCTAAAAAGAACAGTGTCCGACTGCAAACTCTGCCAGTTAACACTTTCAGGCTTAAAGTATCACAAAACAATTCATTTAAACTATAAAAACTGGTAATACAAAACTATAGTGTAAAAACGAATAACAATGTCAGGAAATAAATAAATAAATGCTGCAACTTGACATTTTTTACAGCAGAGCTACCACCTGAATACCCAGCGCGAAATTTAAATTCCAGCTAGTTAGCACGGCGCCGAATATATCCATGGTTGGCAACAATGAATTTAATAATCGCAAGGTTCATCACCTGACTAAAAGTTTATTTGGTATGAACTGTAGCTAGTTTTTTTCGAGTTTCCTATTTCAGTAAGTAAGAAAATTTGCAAAATAAAATAATTATTTTTTATAAACACCGCTGCGTGAATACAAGGGAGACCAATTTGTCAGCAGTGATTTACTAATAAACAAATTTGCCTAACAGACAAAAAACCTTTATGGATGTATCTCTTCATCGGAATCAAAACAACACAAAGAACAAGTAAAAAAAACTATTTCAAATATCGAAATACAACTATTCAAGAACACGGTTGAAACTTATCTGTTGAAAAAAAACTGAAGTGTTTTTCAATAGTTGTATTTAGAGATTTTAAATAGTTTTTTTTCTTTGTTCTCTGTTTTTTTTGCTTCCGACTACGGGAAGAGATAAGGTTGATGCTCAGTATACCTTCCGTTTCTATTCTATATCCGTTCCGTATTTTTTATTGTATTGACGCTATACGTAAGCTTTCGTTCCGTATCAGTTCCATACTTTTTATTGTACAATTTATATCATTACGAAAGTTTTATTTTAAAATTTGTATCTTTTGAAAAATTTAATAGATTTAATTAAGAGGTGAAAGAATAAATAATTATTAGCAAAATTTTAAGAGAGCTGGTACAAATGTAAGAACTTGACAACGCTGTTTCCGATACGCTTCAGTCCGTGCGCCAAAAAAATGTATGGAAGGAAAGAATATGGAACGGAAGGGAAAAAGAACGGATAGTGCGCATTGGTCCTATTCATTTAAATGATATAATATTTTATGTAAACGGAAGGGAAACGGAAGGGAGCTGATATGGAAGGTATAGTAAGATTCAACCTATATACTTCCCGAAACTTTAAGCATTTTATTGTTAGGCAAATTTGTTTATTAGTAAATTACTGCTGACAAGTTGGTCTCCGCCGGATTAACGCAGCAGTGCATACAAAAAATAATTATTTTATTTTGTAGACTTTCTAACAGTGCCAAGTTGCGAAATACCCATAGGACTTTTTGAAAGATAATTTATCATGAGTATCGAAAATATTTTCCTAGAAACAGATTTTAGAGAATGTTTACTAACGCAGTTGCGAGGAAAACAACAACAATGAGCACTCTATAACCATAGAAATAACAAGCCAAGAAAACATCATGCCTATATTTGGATATATTTTTCAAAATAAAATATACAGAAACGCATATAACGAGCAATCAGATTCAAATATTTTAACAAGAAATTCACTCTTGTAAATAATACATATACCACGCTACTCTGTCCTTCTGTTAAATGTGTTTAAGTTGAATAAAAAAATGTGAATAAGTATATAATGTTGCTATTGTTAATAATACATACAGACATTGTCATCAACTTAATGTTGTATTATTCAGCTACGTGACTTATTCAGCATTTCACCTAATTTGAAATCTAAAGCAAACACTTAATAATTAAAATATCTGTAGTTTTGGTTAGGTTTCAATTTCAGTATAAATTAATATTTATTATATTCTTGATCAGTAATTGGAAATACATGTAAATGTAAATACACCTAATAGGAAAACAAACTAACACCTAACAGGAAAAAGTAAAGGAACAGCAGAGTAAACTTCATGTTGCATTCATCGACCTAACGAAAGCATTCGACTCTGTAAACAGAGATGCACTTTGGGCAATTATGCAAAAGTTCGGAGTGCCTAACAAATTTCTTAGTGTGTGTAAAAGCCTCCATAACAACAACAAGTTGAGAGTGTCACATCATGGATCACTGAGCGATCCCTTCCTGATAAATACAGGAGTTAGGCAGGGATGTGTTCTAGCTCCTCTCCTATTCAACATATTCATGGCAGTGCTCTCTATTATAGTGGACAGCAAACTGCAGGAGAGAGGAATGGGTGTTAGATACAGGTATGACGGCGGTCTGTTCAACATAAAAAGACTCAGAGCAAAAATACGTATAAAATTCATCACAGAACTCAAATACGCTGATGACTGCGCTCTAGTTGCAAATACGTTACAGCAATTACAGGAAATGCTGAACACATATACCTGGGCATACGAGACTTTGAGCCTTAAAATGAACATCGATAAAACAAAAATCATGTGCACTCCCCCGGAAAATCATAACAGCGCTATAAAAATCGGAGAAGAACTATTGGAATATGTGTCGGAATTTAATTACCTCGGCAATTTGATTTCGGAAAAGGCAAACATCGACACTGAAATTCAGCACAGAATTAGCAGCGCCTTGAGAGCATTCTGGAAATTAAAAGACAGGGTATTCTACAATCATGACTTGAGCACAAAAACGAAACTTGCAGTGTATCGAGCAGTAATAATCCCCATCATGTTATATGGAAGCGAAACTTGGGTGCTGTACCGCCGGCACACGAGCGCATTAAACAAGTTGCAACAGAGACACCTTAGACAACTTTTAAGAATAAAATGGTACCACCATGTCTCAAACGTATGAGTCCTTAAAAAAGCAAGCTGCGAGAGCGCTAAAGTCATGATTACTAAATCTCGCTTAAGATGGGCTGGCCACGTATGCAGGATGCAAGAAAACCGCCTACCGAAATCTTTACGGTGAACCTGTAGAGGGTAAGAGGAAACCGGGTGGACAACTTAAAAGATACAAGGATGTTGTTCATGAAAACTTAAAGGGATTAAGTAAGCAGCATCAGTAGGAGGAAGCAGCGCACAATAGAACGCAATGGAGGAGAATTGTGAATTCAGTTAATAATGACAACCAAAAAGTAAAGAGGCAACAAAGTAATGAGATTTTTGAATGTCCGGAGTGCGGAAGAGAGATAACATCACGTATCGGGCTTTTCAGTCACAGAAAGGCTCATGACAGGAAACGTCTTGCGCAACCATCTTTTGATGTGTGTCAAATACTCGTCAGCGAGTAATGGCAGTAGTAGTATATATTGAAAGAAATCTTTGAAAGGTAAATGTAATAAAAAAATTGTGTGTGCGCTATGAACGCATATTTGAAGTGAAACTTCTTACTCCCGTCTGTCCGTCTGAGGTCTATCCGTTTGTATCCGTCTGTCTATATATGTGTCTGTCTGCACGTTGACTATCCACGTACCAAGTTTGGTTCCAATAATCGACCCATAATTAAGAAACATCCTGATGATTTCGTCCATTTAGAAGCATCAGTTCGAAACGTCGAGGGCGTCATCCTGTAGCCCGTCCCCAATTATATCGAAATCAACCCACATTTTTCTTCAATATCAAATCCTTTGTCACACCCTGATAAAGATGTAAACGAAACGTCGTATCCAACTTTGCAGGGTGGGACCGTGTGCACCGTCGCTCACATAGCCTACCCAACAAATTTGATCGCGATCGGACGACATCGACTTTTGACGTTTCTTACGTCGAAACTGTCACAGTGACACGTGTCGTACACAGTAAAATTGGCCTTTGTCCAATCTATCGATACACCAAATTTCATTTAAATCGGCGCGTGAAGAAGCTTCACTTCAAAAATGATTGCGACCCAAAAGTTTCTACCAAAATAGAAATAAATAGCTTCAGATATAATTTGGTTAAGAATTGTAGAAAAATTTTGTTGCAGAAAAGTCGTGGAAGTAGCGTTTCAAATTTATAAGCCAAACTAAAAACGCCATGTTTATAGTCGCCGAGCAGTAAAAATAAAAGAAAGGCTCAGTCAGGATGACATTGTTCCTCTACTCTATTTAATCTTTTGGTATAAAGGAAATAACGCTTGAAAAGTTTCTGCTGGCGGTTCGCCTAGAAACGACTTCGTCACTTATGTGAACGATTTTTCCTCAGCCAGATAATATATAAAAGTTGCAAACTCGAACTGAGGAAGAAAGAAGGAATGGTTGAAAACAGGTAAGAATAATCGAATTGCAATGAGCTTTTCCTTTTAGAATAATTGAATAATTTTGCGGGGGAGAAACGGTAATCACTTTTGATGGTTAAATTCCGATGTGTCTTCTTTTCTTACTCATATTTCATTTCCATGATGGATTCTTGTAGTTGGATATATTATGTAAGTATTCTCGAAGTTTTGTTTTTAATAAAGTTTATCAATAAGTCCAAAGAAAGATATAGAAATACTTTAAAAAATAGATGTTTTATTGTGACACGAGCTAGTGTCAAGAAAAATAGTAACGGCAGTGTAGTAACCACAGCTACCCCATTCGGGGTAGATCTACCCCTTTGTAAAATAATTTAACTCGCTCTGGGTAACGATCTGTGCCATACGCGACTAAGAAAATCACTATAATAAACTTGATACTGTACCAGTATACCAATATCTTCTAGTTGTGTGTTGTAATAAAATAGGTTGTAAGTAAATTTTCATACATATTTTCATCGATAGGTTTGTAGCTTCTGAATAACGGTCTAGGTCCAAGCATCTCGCACAGTTGCCAGCTTAGAATTAGAATTACTAGAGTTAGTAACTCGCATTTTCATTGGAGGACACTGTCATATTTATTTCAAACCAATAATTAACGAGAATATTAGTATAACTTGACAAAATTACTGTAAACCACTATAAATCCGAATTGTTGGTTAAGTTCAACATATTTTCTGTTCTTAAATAATTTTTTTGCGTTAACATTATTAGGCATTTGCATAAAAATGTGTATTTTGGGTGGTATTCCACAAAATTTTCAAGCTATTGAGGAAACAGAAAATGTACAGATTACAGAAATAAATTGAAAATAATATTTATATTAAAACAGCATTAAATTATGTCACTTTTTCAAACATGTCCTTCAAATCCTTCAGTTTAGTAGGTTCAAGTGCAAACACTTTTTTATATTGTTATGTAGTTATGTGAGTGATTGAATATTTAAATAGGGCACGGTGTTGTATTTGAAGATAGAGAATATGAAATTTATAACAAATTGCAATGTAAGAGCATCTCTAGATCAAGTGTTTTAGCCCTGACCACTTTATTTCCGTGGTCTGTACTTTAATGCATACGACAGAGATAAATATATTCGGCCAGTTGACAGACAGAGAGACAGAATAGAAAGCGGCATACAGTGTTGCCGGTTCGTACGAGAAATAAAATAATAAACGAAGATAATGTATCTAAGCTATTCAATAATGCTTATTTCTGTTAGACATCCATTTAAGAATCTATTACAGCTGTAGTAAAATGAGTAACTAATTGTGAAAAATAAAGTTCCAACCCTAGATGCAACATTTTTCGTAAACACCTACTTGTGCGGTTTGAAATTTTGATGCAAAATCTGGCAATACCGCATAGAACTTTTATCTCTTATACCGGTTGCGTCTCAAAAGTGACTCACCCCTATAATTTTTTTATTTTTTCAGTTAAAAAAAAACCAGATGTGGTATGTTAGTATATGACATCAATTAGGATTGATTGACATATTCAATCGTTTTGATCACTTCCTGTTACATCGGAAATGACTACAATTTTTGATTTTTAAATGGCACTCTCGGTATTTTTTTTACTTTATTCGAGAGCCACCCTCGTTCCAAAAAATTGAGATATGATTAAAAATACGATTTGAGCATTTTCTAACTGGCGAGGATAAGACACTAAAATTATTATTTATTTTATATATAGACGATCAAATCTATTTTTCCAAGGCTCCTTGATTAAGAATTAGCGTTTTTATCATAGCCATGGCACTAGATTGAATTTTAAAATACGATTTTTTATTAAGCGCAGAGAATGTTAAAAGTTGACATATATATGTCATTCTATTCAGAATGTCATTTTCTATCGAATAAAGTAAAAAAATAACGAGGGTGCCAATTAAAAATCAAAAGTTGCAGTCATTTCCGGTGAGACAGGAAGTGACCAAAAACAAATGAATATGTCTATCAATCCTAATTTATGTCATATACTAACATACCAAATCTGGTTTTTTTATCTGAAAAAAATAAAAAAAGTTATAGGGGTGAGCCACTTTTGAGACGCACTCGGTATATATTATCTACATAATATATAAAATGCTAATATTTATCTGTATCGTCTCTACTGAAGTAACGACTTGCTCTAGAAAGTTGCTTTTTTTACTAAAAGATAGGTAATTGGCTCTTCTAAAAACTGTCGTTGCTGGATTTTTTGTTTTTCATTTAATTAAAAAAAAGTATTTATTTTTCCTGATGTCCAGGCTTCAACGCGCCTGCGCCAGGCTTCAACTAGTGTTATTATAATTCTGTATAAGTTATAATTTCACATTTTTAAATTATGTAAAAAGCCATGTTAGCATCTAGTGCAATAGTAAAAGTGTTTTGGTGTATTGTGGTGAATTAGTGTTTTATTTGAAATAAAGATACTTATTCGTCGGGAATTTATAAACCAACGGAATATTTGTATTGATGGATTGGACAAGGAGAAAAGCCCCTGTTCGATTGACCTTATTCCTCTACAATATTTAATCTTCTTGTATAAAAGGAATAATATCGCCTTGAAAGTTTTTGTCTGGCGATTGGCCCAGAAATGGAATCGCCATTTATATGACGAGTTTTCACTGAGCTATATAATATATAAAAGTTTCAATGTTAACCCAAAAAGGAAAGGAAATATAGAACAGGTGAGAGAAATTGAATTACGTTGAGCTTGACCTTTTAGAGTAATTGAATAAGCTGGTGCGACTGTCCATAATAACTTTTGATAGTTAAATCTCGATGTGGCTTATGTCGTATTTTGCATTTCATTTGCATAATGAATTTTGATAGGCGGAAAATATTGTTTGTGCTTTCAATGAACACAATATCACTTTTAAGTCGTGTTCCTATTAGCGGCAGTATGAATACCTATAAAAAACATTTCGTATTTTTTCGTTAATTGTATACACAGGGTGAGTCTTAAATAACTTGAGTGTAAATATTTTCGGAACTGGTATATCTCGATAAAAGAAACATATTTTTTCTTTGTCATTTTTAAATGAGTCCAAAAAGCTGAGTTATTTTACTCTGAAAATTAAAAAAAAAATCCTCAAATTTTGAGAACCACCGAATCTGTTCTGGGTTTTCTTTCTTGTAAATTTAACTACCTATGTTGTCATATTATCAAGAAATTATGCTTTTTGACTAAAAAATTAAAACATTTCTAATTTTCAGTTTTTTGCGAAAAAAATCATTGACATTTTTCTGGGGTAGAAATAGTATACTACGCCTAAAAAGATTTGTACTTATTTAAGCACCCTGTATAATAAAATTTCAATCGAGTTAGTGATGACTAAACTTTTGAAAATATATGGAAAATATGGGAAATTAATAAACATAATAAACTATGTAATGCTTTTTCTATTTAAAATGTCATTTTCTATCAAATGGAGTTAAAAATACCCATAGTGTTATGTAGAAATTAAAAGGTATTAGTTATTTCCGGTGAAAGAGAAAGTGACCGAAAACAATTTTAATTTATGTCATACACTAACATACCGAATTTTGTTTTTTTTTATCTAAAAAAATTAAAAAAGTTATAGAGGCGAACCTAAACAAACTTCAAATTTCGAATTTTAGGTAGCTTTAACTTATACTTAGAGTATAACTTAAAAACTACGATAATCCAAGTTGATGAATTATTGCTAGCCAAACTTCATTAATATTATTTTTAATGAAATATTACCCGAGAAAAAAATAGGAGGATAACCTACAACAAGAAATGAGATCCCATCAAAAACATGGAATGTAAAAAAATGCCAGTAGTAGTATCAATTTTAGTCAACTTTATTTTTAACTTTATTTCTGAAATAATTATAATGACAATTGCACGGTATGATATTCTATTCTAATTAAAAAACTTTATTTTTAATTATAAAAACTTCTTTTATAATTGCCAAGTAATTCCAAATAGGTTCCAGCTAGCTCAGTAAATAATTAAGTAAAATATATATGCACAGAACAAGCGATATCAAAAGGGAAGTGTATGGAAAAAATGTACTGATTGAAAAGTCCAAAATGTATTGGATTCGTTTAATAAATATTAAATTTAAAGTTAAAACAAATTACCAAGATCTATCATAAAATGTAGCAAATATTTAAATACAAAATAATGAAATATATATATATATATATATACTAGTAAAATGAACCATCCGTAAAATAAATCATGAATAGTGTCACAAAATATTGTTGTGACTAAACTGTGAACAACCCTGATGCGTATTTGTGATTATGATTAAGTCTATAAAGAATAAAATGAAATTTAAATGTAAAAATCCCCTGGTATACCAAGTTCACATACGATCGTATATTTAATGTAATAAATTTTAATCAATCATAAACGCAATAAAATAAGAGATTATTAAAGTCTTATCTGTCATCCAGTGATCGTTCCAGTCAGTCCATGAGAAAATCCAGATTGCTGGTCTTCAGTGTCACAGTGGCATTCCTCGTCACAGTGGCATTCACGTCACAATGGCATTAGTTGCAGTACCAAATCCAGTACAAAAAATTGATAAAAATCCTAAGCTAAACCGTAATCATCACTAAGCGCCAAGGAACAAGAACCCTTTCCACCATGCGGACCTTCCAAGACAAGATGGCGTCTCAACGCATGTTACTCCATGGAAAAGGATTCCTTAACTGTCCTCGTACTCATCCCAGTACGTCCACGCACCCATCTACAACTCCTGTCCTCTAAAATAAATAGTTGTAGAAGAGAACCTTACACCTAAGAATGTCTCTTACCCAACCAACAAAGATATCCCTTTTCAAGGTTTCCCCGGAATTCCAACTACACAGGCCAAGCTCAATTTCTTGCCAATCGGTCTTCTCGACCCTCAATGAATTCCAAGACCGTAATTCTACTGAACAATCCCAATATGGAACGGCGACCAGCCAAAATTTCACTAGAATTTCTTTCTTTTATTTTCGGCAGAGATCAGAAGGCTTCGCTTACTTTCACCAAGATGGTTCAAAGTCGAAAAAAAGGACGCGTGTTTGCAAAATCCGCAAAAGACGCTGGACTCCAAGATACCAACCCAAAGTCTAACACAGGCAACCAGTAAAACAAAAGACCCAAAATAAAATTCGATGTAAAATTTTATTTAATGCATACGGATTGAGTGAAACATTTTATTACATCATAATAAAATTATAATAATCCCTATAAGAACATAATATCTTCGGAAAATTATTAATACAGTTTGCGATCATATATAAAAACGTTTAAAAAGATCGAAAATCTAATTTACAAGATCCATCTATCAAACTTCAACGCTGGAAGATCAGCTGACAACAACTGAAACGTCAGTCTGTAAATCGTAATATAAACAAGATGAAATTTAGGGAAAAATCAACTATAATCAGGTAAACCAATTGATTACACACCGGAAAAATACATAATAAAATCCTTAACCCATATGTATATTGTAGACCCAACATTCCCACTTGTTGCGTTGAAACAGACAAAAGATAATCACATCAAGTCGATGTTCAAGAATCCTCCGAAGAAATATGCCAAGAAAATATCCTAACACAAGCATAAGTCTAAATACAGAATTAGTAACCACTGTAGAAAGAAAGGTAGGTTTTAAACAGACAAATTGATATTTTATTAATGAGGTTTTATATTACAGTTATCGGAGACAACTCCATCCCAAGAAATTGTTGTGGTGAAGAGATTTAATAGATAAGATATTATTAGAAGTTATATGTACAGTTAAGAAGTAAGCTAATTAAACGTTATTATTCAAGTTATTCAAGTTATTCAAGTAAGTTTTAGTTTTATTCCTAAAAATAAGCAAAATAAGTAAAATAAGTTACGGTGAAATTGTAAACTGTAACATGGTTTTATAAAAGATCTCACAACTTTTTATAGTGGAAGAATTGTGTTGCGAGAATTAGGTATTTTTTATATTCTATGTTTTTGATGGTGTTATATATTTATAATTAATTTATTTTTGTTTCCTAAAATATTTTGATTGAAGGAAAATATGTAAAAGGGGGCAACGCTGTGCCGGTCAACCTTAATCACGTGACTAAAAGTTTATTTGGTATGAACTATAGGTAATATACCTCAATAATTTTGGAATTCGAAAAAACAATTGCAGATATATTTATATTTATTACAGGCTAAGTTTCAAAGTTAACGAAGGGAGTCGTTTTAAAAATAGTAGACGGTGAGTTGAGGCAAATTCTTCTCCTTTTCTAAATGACATGGAAGCGGCGTTTGAAATTTACAAACTCAGGCAAAAGTTCCTTGCTTAAAGTTGTCGAGAAATAAAAGAAAGAGGCGGCTCAGTCGAAATGACATTGTTCCTCTACTCTATTTAATCTTGGTATAAAAGAAACAATGGTTTGAAAGTTTGCGCTAGCGGTTTTCTTCAGAACGATTTCTCCACTTATGTGACGGGTTTTCCCCTGCACAATAAAATATATAAAAGTTTCAAAATCAGGCTGAGAAAGAGAGAGAAACATTCACATCACAGAGAAACAAATTCTAGCACCGTAGATAATTTTGTTTCTAAATCGTTTTCCTTCCATTAAATTTACCTATGAAATTGAGAACGATAGATTACCATTTCTATATTTATATTAGTTATTAGAAATACTACTAATTGACTGGAGTTTGATATCTATAGAAAAAATACCACTAAATGCAGATATGTTCCCAATGAGTCGTGTCATTAAATTTCTTAGTTCTTAAATTACTTAGTTTTCCACTTACCAACGAAAGATTTGAAATAGAAAGAAATTACATTAGGAATGTAGCTGAGTGTAATGGATAAGCTTCTTCATTAGTGGATAAAATAATTAGAAAACGTATATATAAGTTTGCGATTGCTGAAAATTCGACTTTTCAAGTGGAGAAAGATACCTACGTCAAAATATATTTCAATACCGTTTGATAGAGGGTTATTCCGTGGTTTAAAAATAATTTTTATGAATGTCAATGATAAACTTGTGTATAGTGCTAATAATAAATTACAACAATTAGTTAATCCTAAAAATAAAGCACCTCCACTAGGTCGGGTGTTTATGAAATTTTATTTAAAGATTATAATCAGAAATATGTTGGGCAAATTAGAAGATCAATATTAACTAGATTTAAAGAACATATAGCTCAGATAACATATAGTAGACCGGATAAATTTTTAGTTGCTCAGCATATGGTTGATAAAGAATATTGTATAGATATTGATAATCTAAAATAAGTTAAACTCAAATTACAGGCAATTAGATGCATATGAGAGAGTCAAAATTAATAAATGTAAAGATAGTATGAACAGAGACAATGGCCCTCCAGTTTTCTATTCCTACTGATCTAGGTTCGGTAATTATTACCCTTGGTTGGTTTTGACTCGCTTGGCTAGTTTTGCCATCCCCACTCAGAACCAACTGAGTGAGTATATAAACGCTCAATTTGTAGATATTAGTTTAGTTTTAATCATCTGCTGATGATAGTAATATGGTTAGCGAAATGCGCGTCCATAGTAAAAGTGCTTTAGTGTATTGTGGTGATTTAGTCTTTTACCAGTATGTTCTTTCCATAAATAAGATTTATTAGAGGGACCACTTGTTAATTATTGATTTGTTCGGTTCAATTGACGCGAAAGAAAAGGTTTGCTCGACCGCCGCATAACTCAGGAGGCCTAAAAGATTGCATATTATATTACTATAATTACCATATTTAATAATTATCATATTTTAGCAAACTGAGTTGATATCATCAATTTTAAACTTTCGATTTTAGCCATACT
Source organism: Sitophilus oryzae (assembly GCF_002938485.1). Lineage (NCBI taxonomy): Eukaryota > Metazoa > Arthropoda > Insecta > Coleoptera > Curculionidae > Sitophilus > Sitophilus oryzae. The sequence continues at coordinate 104,226 of NW_022145633.1, read as the reverse complement.
ACTACACCGACTTTACTGAATATATGCAAAACAAACTGAGAAATCGGAGCAAATCACTCATACATTATAATCAAATAATCTTGTGCGACAAGGCGTACGGATTACCAATTTCTGAATATCAATGTTATTTGTATTACATTCAGTTCTGTAATGGAAAGCATTAGTCGTGAAGCTAAGACATTACGATAATATTGGGTTGACTTAGTAAATGCGTCAAATGAAAAGCTACTAATCCCGTTGATTCTTGACACTGAACTAAAAATCAGTTAGCATTCAGCAATACGTAAAATAGTAATTTTAAATTGTTCAAAACCAATTTAACAAATTATGCTAAACAGATTTCTTCTACGAGTGGGTAACTTTATACCGCGCTGGCAACTTTTACTTTTGGGTCGGCATTTACATGTGTGGAAGTAAATCGCATAGGGATCTTATTAAGTCGGAGTGAGAGAAACGCGACGGTGTGCTGTTGCGGCATTGCCACATTTCTCCGGTACGCCTTTTCCTATCAAGTCAAGTAAAATCACGATCGTAAACCGCTTATTTTTAAAAGACTTTTATTTTCGAAAAGATAACTAGATAAAATCATTAGATATATTTCTGAGCATCTGAAATGGAATTATAAGGATATCGTTAAGGTACCCATTTTTTACAAAGAGAAAACGTCAGTAATCGTGATAACTCAAGAACTACTTTAGGTATTGAAACTTTCGGATCTTTTATAAGATGTTTAAATAAGAAAAATTTCATAGGCTTGTTTTTGTTCATTCAAAAATATTAAAAAAATCATCCATTTACATTTTTCAGCTATCGTGTAACTTCTAGACTTCTTCTAGATTTTCACATACTGTCTGCGAAGAAAATATAGCAGAAATATTAAGAGTTTTTGAACAAAAAACTACAATCAATTGTTTCTAATGGATTTTGGAATTCAGAGTTCTAATAACGCGATTTCTTACTAACAATTACATCAAGGTTTACTGTTTTGAGTAAAATCTCAACTGAATTGGATAACCTAAAATTGAGCTCATCAGCTGATCTGTTTAAATGTAGGTCAAAAGTTTTTCAATATGTTCTGGAAAATGTTATAAAAACATAAAACTTAAAAACATAAAAAATAATCATACAGAAAGTTTGAGGCTTTTTGATTTTACATGATTAAGTACTTATTAATTTTGAAGTTTAACTTGATATAATGCCATTTTAACAGAATGCCAACGGTTTTTATAGACGTACATATCTGCTAGAAAAAACTAAAGTGTTCTTAAATAGTTTAGTTAATTTAAATATTTTAAATAGTTTTTTTCTTTGTTCTTTCTGTTTTTTTTTGCTTCCGACGATGGGAATATATCTCTTTCCCGAAACGTTAAGCATTGTTTTGTCCGTTAGACAAATTTGTTTATTAGTAAATCACTGTTGACAAGCTGGTCTCCTGTGAATTAAAGCTTCAATCAGAACCTGGAAATTAGTGGAATAAATTAGTGGTTTCAATTACACTTTATACTATTTAGTTTACGATCATTCACAATGTCTAAAACACATTTAAAATTAATAGAATATTCTGGCAACAGCTTGCGGTAATCAGTTGTATCCATAGAGAAAAACTAATATTTAGCTTACAAAACAATAAACTTTTGATTTCTAACAACATTTTCTGTTGGCGGATGACAATCAAAAGCCAAAATAACATTCGTCGCAAATTTTGAATTATAATTAATGGAAAAGTTAAAAGCTTGTTCACTTTTTCCACTAATTAAAATTCCTACCACTAATTTTAACGTTCTGAATGCTTACATTCAAATTAGACGAACAAACTTCTATGCTAATTGAAACCACTAATTTATTATTCCACTAATTGCGAGGTTCTGAATGAAGCTTAACGCAGCAGTGTCGGGCTGAGTATCAACTCAGACAAAACCGCGATAGTGCCATTCACCAGAAGGCGAAATCTGAAAAACTTGAAAAGAACCCAACTAGATGGAAAGGAAATACTGCCAACACAGGAAGTTAAATACCTGGGAATAACCCTGGACAGTAAACTCCTGTGGAACAGGCATATTAAGAACACTACCAGCAAAGCCATAAAGGCTCTCATGATATGCAGAAGACTGGCCGGAAATAGATGGGGCTGCTCCCCTAACATTTTGCGCTGGATGATTACTTATGGAGCAGTTGCCTGGTACACAAAACTAGAGCAACGGACGGCAAGGCTAAACCTATGCAAAGTCCAGAGACTAGCATGTGTTTGCATCACAGGAGCCATGAGAACCTGTCCAACAGCAGCAATGGAGGTCATTCTAGATCTAACACCACTGCACATTGTCATTGGTAGATATGCCAATGCGACATTGATTAGAATGGTCACTAACGGAATTAGTACTGGGAGAATTGTCAGATCAGGGGCTTGGAACACCCTCATAAAGGAAATACCACTCCTGCAACTCCCAGTGGACGATATGCTAAGAACGTACAACTTTGAGAAACATCTCCATGTAGTATTGAGCAATAAAAAGGATTGGAAGAGCGAAACGCTTGCCCAGCAGTTAAAAGACCATACCATAACTTGGTATACTGATGCTTCCAAAACCAATACGGGAACAGGGATCGGAGTGTTTGGGCCGAGAGCTAAATACTCCGAACCAATCGGCACTTACCCTAGTATCCTACAGGCAGAAATCTACGCTATCGAAAGATGCATACAACTTATCTTAGATAGGAACTATCGGAAACAAGAAATAGCCACCTTGTCTGATAGTCAAGCAGCGTTAAAAGCGATCAACTCAGTATCAATCAATTCGAAATTGGTCAAAGAATGCATAGAGAAGCTGAATAAATTAGGCAAAGAAAACAAAGTCCTCATACACTGGGTGCCTGCTCACCAAGGGATAGAAGGCAATGAAAAAGCAAATAATCTAGCTAGGAAAGGAGCGAACACTCCACTAACTGGGCCAGAACCGTTCTGCTTTCCAAGTGGTAACCAACTCAAGGCGGAACTCAAGAACTTGGAAGATTCCATGCGCAACCTGGAATGGAAATCTTGCAATACTCGAAGACACTCGAAGAAGTTTCTGAGGGCTTATGATCAAGAAAAATCACAGATCTTTCTGAGTAAGAACAATCTTCGGATTGTCACGGGGTTTTTAACAGGACACTGTCTCCTCAATGGACACCTCAGTAGATTGAAACTAAGAAGAAACGGCGAATGCAGATTCTGTGGGAAAGATGGGGAAACACCAGTACACCTCATCACTGAGTGCGCCGAGACGACAACCATTCGTGCCATGAATTTTGGTACCACTGATATTGGAGATGGAGAACTACCCTCTATAAAACCGTCCCAGATACTGGCTTTTGTCAAAGCCCTGGGACTGTATGATGAGTTATGATTCAAGAAAGGGGGACACAATGGATCTGTAAGGTCGAAGTGATTAACCCCCCTCCCACTCATTCTAAATTCTAAAAAAAAAAATCTAACGCAGCAGTGTTTACCAACCAGTGTAAATTTTCCTGAAATATAATTTTAGGGTCAGAACCATGTCTCCTGAGCATTTTGTTTTTTGAATCATGTCAATACATGCCTTGGTTAATTTTCATGAGCGAAATGAACTTGCCACCAACAATTTGCAGTTTTTTTAATAAATAAATAATAATTTATTTTTTATTTTTTTTTCAATATGACAATGTAGCTTTGGTGATTATTGTGAACTCAGGGTGGTCCGAACTGTATTCCGGAAACTTCGGCAGCATATTCTGCACATAAAAATAAGTAAAAAAGTTCGTATAAATGTATGCCCTAAAATGCTTAGTTTCGGAGATACAGGGTGTAGAAGTTTCATTTTTATTTCGATTTTTTCTAAATAATTTCTGCAGTAACGTCAATATTTGGATGAAAATTGGTGTCTGGGAGTTTTTTGATATGAGAAATTTGGGATTTTGATGTCAATATGACTCCTACTAGTAGAGGGCGCCACCTACATATTTTTTAACTGGTTGAAAGTAATAACTTTTCGTCCGTACCTGTATTAAACTACTGAGTAAAAAAATATACATTTACGACGTTTTTTACGTAAAAAAATATCTCTTGGAAAAAATTGGAGTATTGGTTTTCGAGATATTTGGAATCGAAATTATCAATACCTCTCGTCATTGACATAAATTAAACATGTTGACTAAATAGTTATTAGACTGAAATCATAAATTTGAAAGTTTTTGTTCCAAAAGTGTAATAGAAACTGTTTTATCATCATATTTTTGCAGAAAAATTTATGATTAATTTAAAAAAATAAAAATTTCCCAAATTTATTATTTCAGTGAGAAAACTATCTACTCAACGTGTTTATTTTTCGTCAATAATGGCATGTATTGACTACTTCCATTCTAAATATCTCGAGAACGGTTGCTCGTAGCGATTTTTACAAACAGATATTTTTTACATAAAAAATAACAGAGATGTATATTTTTCTCTCGGTAGTTTTATACAGGTACGGACAAAAAGTTATTACGTTTCAAAACAGTTAAAACACATGTAGGTGGCGCCCTCTACCAGTAGGAGTCATATTGATATGTACATACATTTATACGAACTTTTTTACCTATTTTTATCTGCAGAAAATGCTGGCGAAGTTTCCGGAATACAGTTCGGACCACCCTGTATACTACTATGAACTGCCCATCATGTTCGACGTTTGGGAAATGCTTGAAAGAAGGGTTAGAGGTCGCGAAGCGTTACCATCTTCATTAAATAAACTTCGCTTGGTTCTTAAAAAGAATGGGAAAACATAACGCAATATGATATACGCAGCCTCCATGACGGTATGAACAAACGTTCAAACGTATACAGGCAGTTATAGCAGCCAGGGCAATACAAAGTATTAGGGTATTTTTTAATTTTTTTTTTCTGTTTGTATACTTCAGTATTACAGATGTTTTCCATAATATCGTTACTTCTGTTATCGTTATTAATGTTTATTAAAACCAGAACTGTATTGTTAGTCTTTAATGTCTTTCTTTAATTTAGTATACCGGGTGCGTCTCAAAACTGGCTCACCCCTATAACTTTTTATTTTTTTAGTAAGAAAAAAACGAGATTTGATATGTTAGTATATGACATAAATTAGGATTGGTTGACGTATTCAATTGTTTTCGGTCACTTCCGGTTTCACCGAAATTGACCACAACTTTTAATTTTTAGCACCCCCGGTATTTTTTTAATTTATTCGATAGAAAATGTCACTCTGAATAGTATGACATATCATATGTCAACTTTTGACATTTTCGCATATGGTTTATTTGAAATTAAAACTTGCGGTTCGTAACGAAAATTTGACTTGAAATATCAAATGTGTGGTATCAAATTATTCGTAAAAAATGCTTTTTCCGAATATGCTAATGAGCCACCCTCGTTCCATCTGAAAAAATTGAGATATGATTAAAAATACGATTAGAGCATTTTCTAACTGGCCAGGACAAGACACTAAAAACCTTAGACGATCAAATCTATTTTTCCAAGGCTCCTTGATGAAGAATAAGTGTTTTTAACATAGGCATGGCACCCTAGATTGCATTTTAAAATACATTTTTTTACTAAGCGAGAATGTCAAAAGTTTACATATGAGATGTCATTCTATTCAGAATGTCATTTTCTATCGAATAGAGTAAAAAAATACCGAGGGTTCCATTTTAAAATCAAAAGTAGTAGTCATTTCCGGTGAAAACCGGAAGTGACCAAAACAATTGAATACACCAATCAATCCTAATTTATGTCATATACTAACATACTAAATCTCGTTTATTTATCTGAAAAAATAAAAAAGTTAAAGGCCACTTTTGAGACGCACCCGGTAGAGTATCCGATGCAGCGTAATATGACGTTACGACAATAGTCACCAATACCATCTCGTCTTTTTAAAAAATTACATCAAAAGTAATAATAACTGAAAAAATTGCAAATTGATCATGATCAGTTCATTTCGCTCTTAAAAATTAGCGAAAGCATGCATTGATGATTACACAATTATTACACAGGGTGTTTTAAAGTTAGGACAATAAAACAACCCCTCGATTAACCCTGTATAATATGCCAATTACTAAAGTTAACAAAAAAACTGAGTTTTCGAATTAAAGTTGATATAATTACATACAGTTTGGTAAAAAAATCATGGAAATAGGGCTAAACATAATAAAAATATAACATTTTAAATTTGACAAAAAATTTCTCTATTGCGTTTTTTGTATCTGAGCGTATTTTATTTTATAGATTTTCTTACAGTGCAAGAGACGAATCCGCCACAGACAGGTATAGACCTTTTCTAAACTAATACAAACAGAACCTTCCTTTGTTAAATCAAACAAACTGTATAAATATTGCAAGGAATTCGTCTTTTTCATATCGATAATGATAAAACGCAACAAGCAAACCGAGGAACTAGAGCACCCTTCTCTTCATAAAGTAATCGAATAATCCTGTGCGGAAAAGCGTAATGACAGCCGATTGCTAAATCTCGTGGCGGTCTGGGTACGCTCAGCTGGTTTGGCATTTAATTGGAAGATGGAGTCGGCCGTCGTCGTCGAGCCACCCGGTCGTTCCGGAAGAATTTCCGGTTGCATCGGTAGAGACACAAGCGGAACAAGGCCGATTACTTCGGACGTCGACTACCTTAAAACGCGCTCTGGGAAATACCGATACGGAGTAGTTTCTAATTTTGGATATGTTCGGCAGAAATATTCCAGAGAGAAACAAACTTTAAAAATTGGTCAAGTGCGACACACGCTAAATGGACTTGATTTTTCATATGCCTCGAAGTCTGTGGACCTTTTTGTATGCCTCGATAACATATTGGTGCAGATTATTTTCACCCAAACAAATAATAACCCAAACTATACATTGATGCGGATTGTCTATGAATTCTTTCTGAAGGTCACAGAAACCTGAACGCGTAATTCGGTGTTCTTTCGCATCTGTTATAGGTAATTTGTGACACAGTCCTTCCCTTGAGTTCTTCTGCCTAAAATCTATATTACCTTCCCTAAGATTTTAAATATAAATGATTGAAAGTCATAACAAGTTTACCACAATTTAAACTTAAGATAATTATTTAATTATTAAATCTATAATTGTATTCAAAAATAACACTTACGAAGTTAATAAATATTAACTATTATATACATCATTTAATAATTATTCTGATAAAAACACGCTGGATTTTTTATTTTAGAAATCATACAGGCTATAATCATTAATATGACTATATGTATTAACAATACTTAAATTAAAATTTATTTGAAGGAATACTACTTGAAGTATTAACTCGGAATAATTATTAAGAACTGCTCATCGCGTTATCGATGTCGGCGTCTTATGACTGTTGTCTGGCTGATTGGCCGTTTAGGTATCTATAGTTTGATTTCAGATAATGCAGATTTTAATGTGCCATTTGTGGTTTTTTATTGGAATTTTTTTACATATTTGGTATACTCTATGAAGTGCCTATTTATATACATTTAAAATTAATTAATTAGTGTATAGTAATTGAATTATAAAATATTCAAACGGTAAAAGCTATCAACTTATCCCAATAAATATTTGACAACGACTTGGATTCATTTGTTTTAACGCCTGTTGGCGGTGGAAACCCATGCAAGCTTTTTTCTTTGTCCTAAATTGATAATTAAAAAAAATTATAATCATATAAAAAATATGGTTATTAGTCTAAATTTATTATTTATGTGATTTTGCTCTTTCTCGTATAATTTGCCCCTTGTTTCTCATACGGAAATAGTTAGATTTAAATAGCCAAACTGTACCTAACAACCCATGCCTTGACATATTTTCTTTTAAAATAATATCGCTTTCTTTATCCGCCGGTCCAGACTCGACCTTGCTCTATTCAACTTAAGTACGTGTTGACAGGCAGGTTATTGAACCCATGTTGCTTCTAGCATGTCGTTTTTTCAAAGATGGGTCCCATATAAACGCGGCCAGAAGTATTTTCAATACTAAAACGATTAAAAAAAGTCGCCTTGACTAGGATTCGAACCTGCCTTACTACGGCTCCGACGTCATAGCAGCGTAAGGTCCGAACGCTTTAACCACGCGGCCACCGAGGACTTGAAAGAATCTATGTAAAATTCTTACTTAAAAGATAATATTTAGTGAAAGTACTTTTTTATTTATAAATATTTATTTAACTCTTTTTTTAGTATTTGTTCTTATAGCGGCAACATAGATACATTATCTGTAAAAATTTCAACTGTCTAGCTATAACGGTTCATAAGATAGACCTTTGTGACAGACGGACAGGCAGCGAAGTCTTAGTAATAGGGTTCCCGTTTTTACCCTTTGGGTACGGAACCCTAAAAAACGAAGATAATTACAGGTTGTTTAAAAAAAATGTGCAATCTCTCGTGGGGAGATTCCTCACGTAAAAATAAGACTTATTTTTCATATCAACATAGGTCCGATTCTGCTTTGTTTCGTAGCTACAGGGTGTTAAAGTATTAAAAATCTTTCGATTAATTACAACTTCCTTCCAAGTACTTTCAGTGTTTCGAATAAAATTTTGACGGTAAAAGTTACTATAAATGTCACGTATTTTAATGCTAAAAAAGTGTCGACATATTCACCAGGGACGTGCATATGGGTTATCATTCGAATATTTTTCTAAAAAAATATGTACGCCACTGATTTTTTTCTCTTGTTAGCAAAATAGTGTAAGCAAGTATTCGAATATTTTTCTAAAAAAACATGTACGCCACTGATTTTTTTTCTCTTGTTAGCAAAATAGTGTAAGCAGTTTAATGCCAATTAAAAGTTGTCTCTTGATATTTTGTCGATTTCGGCCTCCTTGATGAGATAAACGCAATTTTATTAATTTGCCTTGATTCAAGTTTAATAGCAACCTTAAAAAAAATAATATCATTAACTTGAGAAAGTTATAAATAAGTACTCATTGATTCCTCATCAAAAAATAAGAAAAAAAGTTTCTATAAACACGGCTATGGAAATGCATAGTTTTAAAGTTCCAGGATGTTAAAATTTTTTAAAATTAGGTTTTTTGTAATTATCTTAAATACTATTATTTTTTATTTAAAATTGCTGTAGGTTGGACAAATAGTAATAATATTTAATAATAAATTATGTAAAATATATGATTTATTAATTTTATTAAATGTGATTCATAAAATAGCGTTTATCTCATCAAGAAGACCGAATTTGACAAAATATCAACAGATAGCTTTTAATTGACATTAAACGACCTACTCAATTTTGATATCAAAAGAAACAAAAAATCAGTGGCACACATGTTTTCTTTGAAAAATATTCCAGTGATAACCCATATGTACGTCCCTGGTGAATTTATCTCCACTTTTTTAGCATAAAGCTTTTTTTTTTAAATATGAAGCACTTATTTTTTTCGAAACGCTAAAATTACTTGGAAGAAAATTATAATAAATCCAAAGAATATTAAGACTATAACACCCTGTAACTACAAAACAAAGCCGAATCGGGCCAATGTTGATATGAAAAATAAATCTTATTTTTACATGAGGAATCTCCCCACGAAAGATGGCACATTTCAGACACCCTGTAAAAGAGGTAAGAAAAAATCTCTCATACGACTTCATTTTAAGAGTCCATTTCACTAGTCCGAAAGAGTAGCAAATAAGCGTTCGGCATTTAACGTTTTATGTAAAACTGACTAGGTATTTTTACACAAAATGAAGAAGGAAATTAAAGATAAAGGATTATACTTAATCCCTATTGTAGCACATTTTTAGAAAACTTATTTATTTTTAAGATTTTGATGGTCAAACATCAACAATATATTTCTTATGTTTTCAGAAGACATAATTTAAAATTCCGTTATAATACGGAAATAGATTGAAGTTTTGTGATTACAGTGATATATAATTTATATGGTTTTGTAACACATTGTTCGCTATTTTATGACAAATGCTGAAGCTCTGCAAACCCTAATCAAGCCTTAATCAAAGCACGTGTGTTTGGAATTTTGGGGGTGGAACACGACAGGATCGAGCTAAGCCTTAGGCAGATTTCTGAAATATCTATATATATAAATCTGACTGTCCTGACTGATACTGACTCATCAACGCCCAGACCAAACCCTTGACCCTAGAAAGCTGAAATTTTGCACAGGGGTTCCTTTTATGATGTTTACGTAAGATAAGAAAGGATTTTTAAAAATTCATCCCCTAAGGGGGTAAAAAGGGGGGTGGAATATTACAATATTTTTTATTTAAAAAACGGTCAAATTTCCGAAAAACGCTTAAACACGTATATTTTATTTTCTTTTTTACATATTTTAAGATTTTTAAAATGTATACAGGGTGTTTCGAAAAATCTGGTCATTGATTAATCACGATCCTGCTTAAAGCGCTTGACGTAAAAGCTGATTTTTGGAAACGGATTGACTTTAGGGTGTAGAGGTTCGATAAGAAGGATTTTTCGAAACTCGAATTTAAGGGGTGAAACCGCCCCTCAAATATTAGAATATTTTTTATTTAAAAACGGTCAAGTTTCCGAAAAACGCTTAAACACGTATATTTTATTTTCTTTTTTACATATTTTAAGATTTTTTAAAATGTATACAGGGTGTTTCGAAAAATCTGGTCATTGATTAATCACGATCCTGCTTAAAGCGCTTGACGTAAAAAAGCTGATTTTTGGAAACGGATTGACTTTAGGGTGTAGAGGTTCGATAAGAAGGGATTTTTCGAAACTCGAATTCTAAGGGGGTGAAACCGCCCCTCAAATATTAGAATATTTTATTTAAAAAAACGGTCAAGTTTCCGAAAAACGCTTGAACACGTATAATTTATTTTCTTTTTTTGCATATTTTAAGATTTTTTAAAAATGTATACAGGGTGTTTCGAAAAATTGATTAATTGGTCATTGATTAATCACGATTCTGCTTAAAGCGCTTGACGTAAAAAGCTGATTTTTGGAAAACGGATTGACTTTAGGGTGTAGAGGTTCGATAAGAAGGGATTTTTCGAAACTCGAATTCTGAGGGTGTGAAACCACCCCTCAAATATTAGAATATTTTTTATTTAAAAACCGGTGAGTTTTTCGGAAAAATTCTTAAACATGTATATTTTATTTCGTTGTTTTACATATTTTAAGATTTTTTAAAAATTTATACAGGGTGTTTCATAAAATATAACCATTGAGTAATCACGATTCTACTTAAACTGTTTGACTTTTAAAGCTGATTTTTGGCAAACGGATTTACTGTGGGGTGTAGAGGTTCGATAAGGAGGGGTTTTTCGAATTTCAAATTCCAAGCGGATGAAAACGACCCACAAATATTACAATATATGTTATTTAAATACGGCGAGCCTTTCGGGAAAACACTTGGACACGCATAATTGATTTTGTTTTTTACATATTTTGAAATTTTTAAAAATCATACAGGGTGTTCCAAAAGTTGGGTAATTGATTAATCACGATTCTGCTTAAACTGCTTGACGTAAAAAGCTTTATTTTTAGCAAACGGATTTTTCGAAAGTCAAATTCCAACGAGATGAAACTACCCCTCAAATATTATACCAAGTTATATAATAATATCGCCATATTGTTTTTTCTCATGCTGACATAAATGTAAGAAAATTTTATCTTAGTTTGTATGTTAATGGAAATTCTTGCTTTGCTTGATCATCACCATTACAAATGATTAATCCGACGCGAACGAAGTCGCGGGTACACACTAGTAATATATATTTCCTTCGGCCACACACCCACTTTATGAAGAGCGAACCGAACAGTACAGCGTAATAGACTCTTAAGAAACCGGGAACTCGGTTATTTTCAGTTTATTTTAAAAATGGTAAAGACAAAATATGTTTCTTTTGGCCCGGATCTACCACACCTTAAAATACTTGCACTTATATCTGGGACACCTTGTATAGTTGAAGTAAAACTAAAGACCCCTCAATGGCAGTCCAACACAACAGAAATATTCTTCCATTTGAAATTTGATTAAAATTCATAATTTAAATTTTATTTTATTTCGCTACTTTCAATAGGTATAGAAAATAATTTTATATTATTGTTACGTTTTTCGTCGGTTCCGTGTGGATAGAAAGTCACAATTTATTTAAACACAATTTATTTAACACTAATTAACAAAAACAATAACGATAAAAGATTTAAAGAACTATTTACAAACGATTTATAACGATTTATCTAGAAAGAATTTATTTTGAATTTTAGCGCGTCAACTGTACTCGTCTATTTATGTCTGCCCTATCTAGGCCCCAGCCGCCGGCTTTTATACCCACAGCTAAAGATTTCTAGAATAGTCCATAGATCGTTAGGTGCATAGAGAAGGTTTGGATTGTTCTCGTATGTACTACTCCATTCCAGTAGAACTCGATTTTTCTCGAACGTCCGAATGAATCATTACGGTATCTATTCTTTAATGCAATGTTAAGGTCATCTGAGGGCGGGACATATAGTTAGGTTAGGTCGGGTCCACACGGGTCCGCAACATTATTTATAAAATATAATTAATAATTTGGTAAATTAATGGCGTCATTAGCAAATACAGAAAATATATTCAAAATTATATAAAATACTAGCGTGTACCAGCGACTCCGTTCGCGTCGAATTAATCATTTGTAATGGTGATTATAAAACAAAGCAAGAATTTCCATTAACATACAAACTGGATAAAATTTTCTCACATTTATGTCAGCATGAGAAAAAACAATATGGCGATATTATTATATAACTTTTTAATATTTGAGGGGTAGTTTCATCTCGTTGGAATTTGACTTTCGAAAAATCTGTTTGCCAAAAATAAGCTTTTTACGTCAAGCAGTTTAAGCAGAATCGTGGTTAAGAAATTACCCAACTTTTTGGAACACCCCGTATGATTTTTTGAAAAATTTCAAAATATGTAAAAAAAAACAAATAAATTATGCTTGTCCAAGCGTTTTTCCGAAAGACTAACCGTTTTTTAAATAACAAATATTGTAATATTTAAGGGGCGTTTTCACCCTCTTGGAATTTGAGATTCGAGAAACTCCTCGTTATCGAACCTCTACACTCCACAGTCAATCCATTTGCCAAAAATCAGCTTTAAACGTCAAGCAGTTTAAGCAGAATCGTGATTACTCAATGGTCATATTTTATAAAACACCTTGTATAAGTTTATAAAAAATCTTAAAATATGTAAAACAACAAAATAAAATATACGTGTTTAAGAGTTTTTCCAAAAAACTCACCGGTTTTTAAATAAAAAAATATTTTAATATTTGAGGGATAGTTTCACCCCCTTAGAATTCGAGTTTCGAAAAATCCCTTCTTATCGAACCTCTACACCCTAAAGTCAATCTGTTTTCCAAAAATCAGCTTTTTACGTCAAGCGCTTTAAGCAGGATCGTGCTTAATCAATGACCAGATTTTTCGAAATACCCTGTATATATTTTTAAAAAATCTTAAAATATGTAAGAAAACAAAATAAAATATACGTGTTTAAGCGTTTTTTTCGGAAACTTGACCATTTTTTAAATAAAAAATATTGTAATATTTGAGGGGTGGTTCCACCCTCTTGGAACTGGAATTTCGAAAAATCCCTTCTTATCGAACCTCTACACCCTAGAATCGACCTGAATACCAAAATTGAGCTTCTTACGTTGAGTGGTTTGAGCAGGATCGTGATTAATCGTATGTCAGTCACTTAAAGATTTTATATATTATAGTATAGATATTCAAAATTATGTAAAATATTTATATATCTTTTACATTATAAAAATTTTAGGGTTAGCTACATTTTAAAGGGGTATAATAGAATTCCATAAGGGCATACACACTTACCGACGACTGTCATATATGCGCTATCGGTGACAGTTTCAAAATAAGGTGCTTCTCCGGAGACTTCGCATCGATACAATCCAGTGGAGGACAGCTGCAGCGAAGACAAAACTACAGCATTTTGTGTAGAGTTGTGTAACTGAAACATAAAATTAAAATTAATTATTAACCCCCACCTAGGTATATCTATAAAAGTCTACATAGAAAGTTCAAATCTTTTTGCAAAATTGTAAAAAGAGCATTCCATAGTATCTAGATAAGTTTTATTTTTGAAGTTTTTACTAAATTTCATGAAAAGCTAATTAAAACCCAATTTTGGATTTTGCAATATTAAAAATATACCTCAAAATATAATATACAGGATTGTTCACCACATACGACACGGAGTATTGTAGCTAAACGATTAGATCTTTACAAACTGTAAGTTCTGGGTTCCTTGAAGGACTATTAGAGCTACAATTTAAAAATATTTTTACAAGGTACAGAGTGTCCCAAATAAGTTAAAAATATTATAGTTGTAGTTTTTTAAATGGAACACCCTGTATATTATTCTATTTTTAGATTCTACGATGGAAATAAAGGTAAATTTGATTAAAGTTTATCACACTTAGACCTTACCGTTTTTGAAATATTTTCAATTTTATGAAATTTCAGTAAAAGTTTTAGGGCTTCATTTCTCCAAGGGTATAAAAGTTTTTAATACTAAATATTTATTGGAGATTATTTATTGATCAGATATTGTGTTGCAATAATAAAAATTTTACTACCTTATACAGAGTGTCCAAAAATGTATATTAAATAATTACTAGCTTTAAACGGCAATAACTTGTTTAATTTAAATAGAATACCCTATATATTTTACGTGAATCAGATGCACAATGTAATTGTCTATCACATTGTATTATACCATTTTTTACCCATTTCTTCAAGTTTTCGTAGAAAATGCATTCTCTTATAATTTAGACCTCATTTATCACTATACCCATGAAATATTGACATTTTAGATTATTTTTAAAGATGTAACAAATTTTCAAAGAATACAGATACTACTATTGTCGATATAGTTCGCTTATTTCATTAAAAAATTAAAAAAAACTGTTTAAATATTGTTTGTTAAAAAGGACCAATTAATATGATCCCAGTATTCAAATTACATTAATTGACTGTTTACATTGATTAATAATAATTGCTCCAAATACTAAAAAACTGAATTTTGTGTATATTAGACAGTGTGGTAAAAAGTAACACTTTATAAATTTTATTTCATTTTTTGACGAATGCTTGTTTATAAAAACAGAGACGTTCATTTTCATAACTTATTATTATATTGATTTCTGAGCCAAATTCACATTTATTTAGAATACTTTATTAATTAAAACAATTTAAAAGTATGTAATTGACTAATTTTTGGTCGGAAATAATGGTGGTAGGCATATTTAATTAATAAATTAAATAAATTTAATAAATTTAATAAATTTAATAAA
>NW_022145633.1:0-88199 GCF_002938485.1 Sitophilus oryzae | reverse complement strand
CCCCTCTTCCCGGTTCCTTTCGCCGCGTCACGGCCCTTGCTACCACCCACCCCTTTCTCTCCCCCTTCCCGTGCCGGCCGCTCCCTTCTGGTGCGTGTGGGCTCTGTTTGCCGCCTTCCTCCTCTCTTTGTTCGCCTGTCCTCCCTTTTTTTGTTTCCTTTGGTTTTCTATCCCCCCTTTCTTGCCCATGCCTTTTCTCTCCCCTCTCCCTCTTTCCCGTGTTTGTCTCACGCCCCCGTGCACCCTTCCTCCGCCCCTATTCTGCTATTTTTCCCCCTTCCTCTCCTTCCCTTCCTCCTGCTCCCCTTCTCTTTTTCTTTTCTTTTTGTTTTCCCGTTTCCGCCTGCCAGTCTGTTTTGTTCCCTCTCCCTACTGTCCTTTTTTGTGTGCTCTCTCTTCCTTTCCGCCCGGTCCCTTTCTATCATTTCCTCCCATCCTCCTCCTCCTCCTTTTCCCGTCCCCGGTCACCGGTTCCCCTTCCTCGCCGTTAGGTCTCTTCCCCTTTCCCCCTTATCCCTTTACATCCGCTCCGCCTTCCGTGGCCTTGCCTGGTTTTCGCGCCCGTCCCCCTCTTGGTCCCATCCCCTTTGAGCTGGCGGTTGCCTTGTCGCCGCGCCCTCCTCCACGCCCGCCGGCCAGCCGCCGTAGACTGTCCCCCGTCCCCCTCGTCCTCCTCCTCTTCTGGCTGGTCTGCGCCGTCTGCCGATGGTTTTCCCCCTGCGGCACCCCACCCCTGCGTGCCGCCTTTCCTCGCGCGCACTTTGCACCATTCTCGTCCGTTCCCCCGTCCCACCCGCGCCGCCCACGCGCCACCTTCGTTTCCCCTTCGCCTCCCTAGCCCGGCGCCGCCCACGTTCCCCTTCCACTCTCCGGGCGCCCCCGTTTCCGTTCGCCACCCCCTTTCGTCCCTGCCTTCACGCACCGGCTTCTTGCCTCTGTTCTCGCGCGCCGCCCCGTCGCTCTGTTTCTCCACTGCCGCATCTTCCCTCTTTTTCCCTTCTGGTGTGCTGCGTGCGGCTCTTCTTACTCCTGCCGGGGACTGCATTCCTACATTTCTTTCCGGGTCCCTCGTCTCTCTTTCCACTGTTTCTCTCCACCTTTGTCCCTTTCCCCCCCCTCTTCCTTTTCCCGTTTTCTCCACTTACTCGTCTTTCCCCCTGGTTCGTTCCCCCTCGGGTGCACCTTCTTTACTTGTCTTCTCCCCCGCTCTCCGGGTGGGCCCCTGCCCACCTTCCCCCGGCTCTCATTTTTCCCACCCCCCCCGACTACCCCCCTCCCGTCCTATTCCCCCAGCTGCCCCGGGGGGCCTTGCCACACCTGCTCCACTCCCCCGTCACCCTCGACTTCGTGTTCCTCTGCGTGTCTCTCCTCCCTCTGTTTTCCACTCCCGCCCTTCCCCACCCCGCTTTCACGCTTCCCTGCCCACGTCGTCACTGTTCCTCTTCCCTCCAACCTTATCCCTCACCTTATGCGCTCGCCCCTCTCCGTCCCCCACGACCGCCCCCACCTCGCCCCCCCCCCTCCTCGCAACCTCAGGTTCCCTGCTGCCCGCTCCTGCTGCCTGCCCGCTACCGCCTTCTTCCCCCGGCCCTTCCCTTTCCGCTCTCCTTTTTTCACCTGTTCCGCCCCCCCCCTTTCCACCCCCCTTTTTCCTACTACCTCCGTCTCTCCCCGGCTTTTTTTTTCGTCCTTCCTCATTTCTTCGCCGCTCTGTTTTTCTTGGCTGTTGTGCGCCCGTCCACCGCTTCACCCGGCCCCCGTTTTTGCCTCCACCGGCGCTGCTGCCGCCCCCTCGGTCGCCCGGTCGTCGACCTTTCTGTTACCCCTTGTCGCCCTCTCCCCCTCTTCTCCACCCCTTTTTTCTTTTCCCCTGTGTTCCCTTTGTCACCAGTCTACCGTCCACTCCCCACCTTCCCTTTGCTCTGCGTTTCTTCGTATTTTCACTCCTCTCGTGGCGCCTTCCCCCCCTTTCCTTTTCCCTCCCACCTTCCTGCGTTCCCTCCCCTACTTTCATCCCTCCTCGCTTTTCTCTGTGGTAGCCGCGCCTCCGTTCGCCTTCCCCCCTCGCATCGTTCCTGCCTTGCTTTTCCCTGATTTTTCCTTCTTCTAGCGCGCCTACGTGGCCTAGCTGTTTTTTTTTCTTTTTCCTCTTTTTTTTTCTTTCTTCTTTTTTTAAATTTTGAGAACCACTATCTTTTCTCGGTTCCTTTTTTCTTTGCCGGCATCCTTGCGGCCCTACTTTCGTTCTGCTGGTAGGCTCCCTACCCCCTTGTCTCCAATTTTCTCCGTCTGGTTTCTCCTGTTCTCGTCTGGTGCCATTTTTCGTCCAGCCCCCTTTCCTTTCCCCTCTTCTCCTCCTCAGGGTCTCACCTTTCCTCCCTCCGCTTTCCCTTTGTGCCACTTTTCCTGTGTCTCATCCCGCGGTCCCCCCGTTTTTCTATCACCTTATTTCCTCACCATTCCCGCGTCTTGTTGCTGCCTGTTTCCCGCCTTTTCTTATTTCTTTTTGTAGGATTTCCTTCTTCTAGACCCCTCGTACGGCGCTTTTCCCTCCCCCCGCCTGTTCCGCCTACTTTACTCCTCTCCGCGCTGCCTTTCCTTCCCGTCCGTCCTCTTGGTGTAGCTCATTCCCTCCTGTCGTTTCCCACCGCACCTTTGTGCTCACTTCTGTATCTCCGCTGGCGGCCTGCCCTCCTCTCCCCTATCTCAACCCGTCCCCTCTAATCCTCACCTGCCACCCCCCTGCACCTGCCCCATCATTTACTCCCTGGACTGTCTTGTGTGTCCGGTGGTTTTTTTTCCGTCTGTTTTCGTCTTTCGTTCGTTTTCCCCCCACACCGGCCTCGCCCTTCAGCGCTCTCCACCTCCTTCCTCCCCCTCTCCCCTCTCTCCCTTCTATTTCAAACCGCCTCGTCCCGATGGTAACGCGTTTCGGCGGGCTGCTGCCCCACCAACACCCTTTGCGCTTTTCCTCTCTGTCTGCCTTCCTTATTTTTTCCCCCCTCTTTTCCTTTGCCACTTTTTCTACATATTCCGCCTCGCCCCTACGTACTCCCCCTGTTTCTCCTTTCCGTGGTCCAGCCTGTTTTTAGCCACCCTCGGCCCATTCCTCCTTCGGCGGCCGTCCGCGCGTCGTGCCCCCCTGGTTCAACTCCGTCCATCAATCCCATTATTCTGTTTCTCCGCTCCTATAGCCCTTCCTCTTCCCCCCCCTCCTCTCCACTCATCTGTGTGTACACCTCTTCTTTTCACCGCATTCCCCTGTACCCGCCATTACTCTGCCCCGTCTCTTTTGTTTCCCCCCCCTCCGGCCCCATCCACCCCCTCCCGTTCTCGGCGGTCCAGATGCTGTACCCTTATATAATGCCAACTACTTATCGGATAAAAAATTAATTACTACTGTCAGCTATTTCAGCTACTGTCTAGGTAGAATATACCTATAGTACTACACCTACCTATGATGTAGTTAGATTAAAGCTTATTTGACGTTACCTCTCACTTCGGTGTCACAAGCTGAATTTTTCAGGGATGGAAGTACAGTACATGATATGAGGACCCTTATTCCGAAGAGTAGTACAAAATAGACCGGGTAAAAGGGCAATATCATCAAAAATCGATATATTAATAACACCGTATAGAGAAAACAAATACTTATTTTTTTGATCCAGTACACAATAAAGTCTTCGTAGGGAAGTAATTTTTTATATTATTTACAAAAAAAACATTTCCATTAACGCGCTTAGAATGACCAAAAAAAACTTTAGAAATGAATATTAATTTCAATCATTGCGAAAATTTGTTTAAAATAGATTGTTTTTTAATATAACTTTCATTTACGAAAAAACGAAGGCCTAAAATAAAAAAAAAAAACAATTTAAAAAGTTTCCTTATGTCTTGACAAGGTATCCAAGCAAACCCTTTTTGTTTGGTTGTTTGTCTGGGGCTATTTTATTTTCGAGAGCTGCCCATATTTTTTGCTTTTAAAAGTATAAAGATATATCAATAAACAATTAGCGATGTAAATGGTTTTTGCGCGCGCTGGCCGATTGCCGCCTGCGCCGCTGCGCCGAGATTTCCTATACCCTTTTATATATGACGTCATGGTGTGGCAAATGTAGCATTTTAATTCGATTTGGGCTCCCTTATATAGGATAACAGAAACATTTTCAATGTTAAAAATGAAAAATACCGTTTCTATAATATCGAGGGGGAATACATATGACGTATTTTTTGAACCACCCCGACCTACCCCTAAGACGGCACCCCTACTTACTTGAAAATCTTAAATGGCAACTCCCCACTTGTGGCGCCTTTTTGGAAGGCCCATGAAAAATGCTAAACGGTATTCATAAAGTTTTTAGGGTGAAATTGAAAAACTACCCCTTACACGAAAAATTAGGTGGACATTAATGAAAAAAGTGATTTTTTCAGCATATGTTACAAATTGGGACCCAGCTAAATGAGGTATTTTTTTGAACCACCCCAACCCACCCCTACGTACCACCCCCTCACTTCTAACCTCAAGATAGCGATACCCCACTTGTGACACCTCTTTGGAAAAAAATGCTGAACGACTGTCATAAAAAAGAACGAAAAAAATGGAGCTGAAAATAAAAAAAAATGTCAAAACAGAATGAATTATTTTTGTATTCATGTACCATTGCGAAAAAAATACTGGTACAAAAAAAAATTATAACTCTTAATGAAGGCCTCATACACCTTCAGCAAGATGGAGCCCCTCCGCATTATTCTATTGTCACAAGGCGGTGGTTGGATAAATATTATCCAAGGCAATGGATTGGCAGAAGGGGTCCAATCGAGTGGCCGCCAAGGTCACTTGATCTCACTCCTCTAGACTTTTTCTTGTGGGGTTACACTAAATCCATAGTCTACAAGACAAAACCAGGTTCGTTGAAAGAATTGCGGAAGAGGAGAACTGAAGTATGTCGAAATATTCCGAGAGCGCCTTTCCAAAAAGTGAGAGAAGAATTTGAAAATCGTTTGTATTTTTGTATGGACCAAAACGGCTGTCATTTTGTGCAATTGTTAAAATAAATTATCATTTTAAATTTCTTTCAAATTGTCACACCTACATTTTTTGTCACTAATCAGTAATTAAGTTGAAGTCTGTATGACCATCGTTTAGCAATTTCAATTAGCTTTCCAAAGAAGTGGGGGTGGGTTGGGATGGTTTGAAAAATACTTCATTTGCCTCATTTAGCTGGGTCCCAATTTGTAACTTATACTGAAAAAACCACCTTTTTCATTAATGTCCACCTAATTTTTCGTGTAAGGGGTAGTTTTTCAATTTCACCCTAAAAACTTTATCATCATCGTTTAGCATTTTTCATGGGCTTTCCAAAAAGGCGCCACAAGTGGGGTGTTGCCATTTAAGATTTTCAAGTGAATAGGGGTGCCGCCTAAGGGGTAGGTCGGGGTCTCGGTCGGGGTGGTTCAAAAAATACGTCATATGTATTCCCCCTCGATATTATAGAAACGGTATTTTTTATTTTTTTTTGATATCTTTTTTGGTTTAAAAATTATAGCCATTTTAAGTTTTCAGTGGCCCACCCTGTATTTATTTTACTGAAGAGAAAAATAAAAGAGAGAATATCGTAAATAACGAATACATACAAATACACGGGTTTAAATGACGAGCAAACGAAAAAATTAGTATATAGTTATTCTAAAAGTGTTAGAAAGTATAAACAAAAAAATAAAAAGGTAAATATTTTGATATCTTCTGAAGGTCTAACTTGCATTATAATTTATTATTCCAGTTAAAAAAAAATTAGATGAGTTCAACTACGGTAGCGAGCATAGTTTTATCACCGGTTTTGCTAGTGGGGCATAATTGGAGCTATTTCGGGTATAACGAAATTTTTTGAAGGTACCTACATAATTATAATTTTAGAAGATGTTCATAAAACATTTAATCACTAGTTGATTAAAAAAGTATACCATTAATATTGCAAATTATATTTTTACCTCTTATAGTATATGTCTATTTAATTTTTTGGTTATGTATCGAACACTTTGTTTACTCACTTGTTTCGTCGTGTAAGAAATTATGATGCTATAAAATGTTGTTTCGGGAGAGTTGAATATCCGGGAAAGTTGAGTTATTGAGTGTTATCGCACCCAACGCGACGCCCTGATTAACTTCTCCTTTACGTGGTAACATTTTTTTGGGCAATTTTATTAACATTTGAAATTGTTACAATACAAGAAGACGCCTAGTTCGAATTCTTTTTCACTTATTTTTTACTACCCGAAACATCACACAAACTTCGTACCTGAGTGTTTTATAGACTCAATAACTGCACTAGCAAAAAATTAAAATACTTAAATATTATGACAAAAATATTATGACTATATATTGATAATTCCTGATTTCTGCCGTAGAGTCCCCTGAGGTCGGAACTTGTTGAAATCAACTGAAATACATCAAACCTATACTTTAATTACCATATATTAATACCTATAAATATATGGTAATCGCAAAACAATTTCCGATGCACGTGATCAACTTTGAATGACAAACGAAGTTCCTGAATGGAGCCCCCAGACGGACAGACGGTCATTTTAATACGAATTTTGTGAAAGTGTATCAAATTATTTATTAATTTTTAATTTATTACTTTTTCAAACATGTCCTTCAAATCCTTCAATTTAATAGCTGTTAGTAAAAAGTTCTAATGTCCTAATGTATCATTCGCTGACATAAGTTATTTAACTTACTGAATAAACTTTAATAGAATGGTAGAGATAATAATCCGAGAGTGTTGAATCTTAAAATTTATTCTTACATAGTTCCAACATGGCAAATCATGAGTTCTCTCAAGTTTGTCAAATAATGCCGCCTAAACTCAATTCAACTCTCAGTGCGTCTATTGTTTGACGTAAGTCGTACGTTGAGATTTCCGTCGGTATTATTCAAAAGTTTTAGGGTCGTTTCGTCCACTAACTTTAGTGGAACGGAACCTATGTCCGGACCGCAGTGATTTAAAGGATACCGGTCCAACCTACACACTCCCTAACTTCCAAATTGGCTAATAATCTGGTGGAAGTTGAATCAACTAAATATGGCCAGTGATTATAATTTTCAAAGCCCCGAATGAGAAAATTTAGCTATGAAATTGGTATATCTGATGACAACACAATCGTGAACCACTGCTCACAAATTAGTCTCCGTTGGATTAATGCAGCAGTGTTTAAAGTGTTTTTTTTTAAATAACTTTTTTATTTTGTAGATTTTCTTACAGTGCCGAAATACCCATAGAACTTTTTTGGAGAGATGAATCCGCCACAGAGGTGTAGACATTTTTACAATTGTGGTACAAACTACCATTGGACTTATGATTTTGTTATCGAAAAATAACAATCGTTTTATAAATAGTAACATTGAAAAAGGCACACCTTGTGTGTCAAATCCCTCAAGTGGCAATGGGCAGGACACCTGGCAAGAAGGACGGACAACAGATGGACCACAAAAACTACATCATGGTACCTACAAGGAATTAGGGGACCTAGAAGAAGCCCAAACCTGAGATGTGACTATGATATATTTCTCTAAAAAAAGTTTCTAATATTTTTTAAGTTAACTGTGGATTGGTTTATATATAAATCCGTCATAGCGTCGTCTCTTGTTGTTTTTAACCAGTTTTAATAGTTTATTAAAATATATATAAAATGACAGCTCATATTTCAATATTATTAGTTTGACCGAACGATGAACGACAAACGGACGCCCGCCGATGCGTATGAACTCGACTAAGATTTTTGAGAGTTGTCAAACTCTTGCCAAATTATAGGTTATTATTTTGTGTCAAATTATGTCAAAAAGAAATGATAAATATTTTGCATTTTGGACTGTGTTGTTACTTGTGTTTTGTCTTTTTTAAAATTAAGTGGAGGAAAACTCGAGGGAAAATTAAGTGTTGACCCAGACCATAGTTTACAGTTAATATTCGGTGCCCAGAGACCGCCAGAGACACAGTTTGCCAGAGACTATGGTCAAGAAGTTGTATTAACCGCAAATAAAGTTTGTATAGCATCTCGTATAGGTACCAAAAACTGGAGTATCTGTAAAATAACATCACACGATAGGTAAATAATAAAATGTAATAATAAATGCAGGAAGTTGCTCGAGCTTGAAAGTAAGAAATCTTTTTTATATTTTTTTGGCATGTGGTATTTTGTTTAAAATACACCCTTGCTTGTTTTATATTAACACATACCGTAATTTTTAGCCGACCATACCAACAGGTATGGTAGGCTATTATTAAGATCGTAAAAAAAAGTTTTTTTTAATTTCACTCAAAATGGGTCATAAACGACCTAAATACAAAATAGTTTCTCATGGTGTCTGTCTGTTCGTCTGTAACACGATAACTCAAAAACCACTAAACCGATTTTAACAAAATTTGACACAAAAATACTGTGGCACCCGAGAATCTGGCCATTAGTTTTTGGTGGGGATGGGGTAAGGGGATATGGGAGGGGTTAAAATTTTTAAAAAATCGTAACTCCAAAATTACAGTAGCTAGCGAAACGCGGTTTTCAATTTAAGATTAGGAATAATATTTGCAACAAAATTTGTAATAACATCAAAATCAGTCAAAGTCGCAGTTTTTGAGATATTCCGTGTTTCCGTAGTCCGTTTTTGAGAAAATCCGTGCGGAGAACTCCAAACCCCCATCGGACGCGACCCCAGGTGGCAGATAGGGGAAATAACCACGGACCACTGCCTAGCAACTTTTTATTAACATATTTTAGTAGGTGCGGCTGAACGTGCCTCCCGGCGCCAATTTTTTTTATAGTTTTTTTAATAAAATAAACTACTTTGAAATTAAAATGACAGACACATCTATCACTGTCAAGGATTTTGTCGTTGGACAGACTATACCTAAATATATGAGGGAGGCTACACTATAATTGGAAATTATTGAATAACCCGAAAATAATAATGATATCCGAATTAGATCTTAAAAAATATTGAATCAGTAGCTGAAGAATGACATATCTGTAGAAAATTTAATATCTCTTCAGTAATAAAATTAGGTCCCGACATCCATTTCTATCAAAAGTCTATTTAAAAACATTGCGGTTCGAAACATGTCGGCCAAAATAATAGTGGTTATCAGCAATACCGTTTTGTCCGACCCTTCTAATACAAGATGGCTGTTAAATATTTATTAGCGGGGCATTATTTAAACTCTATCACATTACGGGATTTTAAACCTCGGGTTTGCTATCCAGCTCCCTGCCTCGCACTTTATTTCGTTTCTCGTCACGTCTGACAGACGTAGTTGGGCATAGTAACTAGGCAATAACTGCTCCGATATCAATGTTCGGGGAGATTACTAGCGAGTCAGAATTACTAAGTGAAATTTTTAGTCTAGCAAAATATAGATTCCTTGGATTACCTTTTTTTTGGTTTTCTAAGTTGAATTGGTTTTAGACCTATAATAACTCGTCACCAAAATTATTCCTAATCAGTAAAGCCTCTTTTTAATATTTAAACTACCGGGTGTGTCTCAAAAGTGCCTCACCCTCTATAACTTTTTTATTTTTTCAGATGATATTAATATATGACATAAAGGATTAATTGACGTATTCAATTATTTTCGACCACTTCCTGTTTCACTGGAAATGACTACAACTTTTGATTTTTAAATGGCACCCTCGGTATTTTTTTACTTTATTTTATAGAAAATGATATTCTGAATAGAATGACTTATCATATTAAATTGAATTTAAAATTTCAATCTGGAGTGTCATGGCTGTGTAAAAAACACTAATTTAATAGATAAATAGAAACAGTTTCTGTTGGACTTTTGGAATAAAAACGTTTCAAATTTATGATTTCAGTTTAATAACTATTTTTTTTATTTATACTAGTTTATATTAGGTATTGATAATTTCGATTCCAAATATCTCGAGAACTATTGCTCGTAGCGATTTATATCAAGAGACTTTTTTTACATAAAAACGTCGTAAATGTATTTTTTTTCTACTCAGTAGTTTTATACAGGTACGGACGATAAAGTTATTACTCTTCATACCAGTTAAAAATATGTAGGTGGTGCCCTCTACAAGTAATAATCATATTGACATCAAAATCAAATTTCTCATGTCAAAAAAATCTCAGACACCAATTTTCATCCAAATATTGACGTTCCTTCAGAAATAATTTGGAAAAACTCGAAATAAAAATGAAACTTCAACAACCTGTATCTTCGAAACTTAGCATTTTAGGGCACACATTGTTACTTATTTTTATCTGCAGAATATGCTGCCGAAGTTTCGGGAATACAGTTCCGAGCACCCTGTATATATGTATACAGGGTGTCCCAAGGTGTCCCAGTTTTTAGAGAACTACAACATCTGGATCGGAGATTTTTTCCAGATCATAGTTTCACAACGAAATCTATCAATTAAAAATATTTTCAATATGGCGGCACTGACTGTTTACAGCAACTTTCTTATTTTAAATGTGTGCCCCCATTTTTTATTACATACTAATATTCTTTGTAAAATTTTATGATTTTTGATATTAAACACTCTATATCTAACATTAACCGTTTTTGAGAAAAAAAATATTTAAAATTTTTGAACTAAAAGGACTGCCTGTCAAAAATATGTGTATAGCCTAAAGTCAAATTTAGTGATTACCACAGCCACTGAGCCATAAAGAAAAGACACTAAAGAAAACAAATTAACAAAATTAAATTGTTCGGATGTCATATAATAATGGCCGCAACTGCCATAGAATTGAGAGATTAAAAAATTATCATAAATCATTTTTTTTTAAATGGAAACCCACTTTTTTAATTCACTACTGAAAAGGCTCTTCAATTCGTTACTTTTTGAAAATACATGTTTCTATTCCTAAAATAAATCGTTTTTTAAATTATTTAAGATTTAGTTTTAAAGCGTATATTTTTTTTTTGATTTTAACCAATAGCCTATGACTATGAAAACAATAGATCTGGCCATCTTATATTGTGACGCTTTGTTCAAAAAGCAGCATCATTTTCGAGCCAACTTTGCGTTTTTTTTTTCGATCATAAGGAATATTATTAATATGAACTATTAGATATCGCTAAAGAGCAAAAATACGAGATATATTTTTATAATACAGGAAATTCAAGTATTGTGTTTTCTGACAGATGGAAATAAATTGTCTAACCGTTTGACACTTAATGTCAAAGGAAGCTAGATAAAATCAAGAAAAATATACGTTTTCAAATTAAATCTTAAATAACTTAAAAACGATTTATTTTAGGCATAGGAACATGTAGAGCTAAAAAGTAACGAATTGAAAAACCTTTTCATTAGTGAAATAAAAAAAGTGGGTTTCCATTTAAAAAAAATGATTTAGGATAATTTTTTAATGGCTCAATTCCGCCATTATTATATGTCATTTGAACAATTTTATTTTTTAAATACATAGCCACATGTCTTCGCTTTATGTCACAGTGGCTGCGGTAATCACTAAACTTGACTTTTAGGCTATACAATTATTTTTAACAGGTAGTTTTTTTCGTCCAAAAATTTTTAATATTTTTTTCTCAAAAACGGTTAATGTTAGGTATAGTGTTTAACATCAATATTCATAGAATTTTACAGAGAATTTAAGTATGTAATAAAAACGGGACACCCATTTAAAATAAAAAAGTTGCTGTCAACTTCCAGTTTTTCCGGAAGTGCCGCCATATTGAAAATATTTTTAATCGATAGATCTCATTAATAAACAATAATGCGGAAAAAAATGCCCGATCTAGATATTGTGGTTCTCTAGAAACTTCTAATGCACGCACAGCCTGGGACACCCCGTATATACATCATACAAAATAAAGTTTTAGTCACGTGATTAAGCTTGGAAGTACGAATAGTTTTAAAATTATTCCTTTCCTTAATAAAAGTACATATAAATAATATATAGGACATTCCTCCCGCACTTGTACGTACAATGTAATCCAATAAAACGGGCTGCAGGAGCGGAATCGTTAAGAAACAACACTTAAAACAAGTTATACGGCCGAAGTTGTAGCGCCGGGAGTCGGGTATCGTGTTTTTGGAAGTCAATTGTCTGCATGGCTACTATCTTTATTTGCCCGAAATCGAATTAACTGGGAGAAGTAACTTAAACTATTCAACAGTTAAGTCGGGTGTGATTTCTGCCGGAAGGAATTCTCGGAAGTGCACTTGTACGGGGCTTTAACGCGGTCGCGTTAATTTATTTTAGAGTATTAACTGCGGCATTGCCAGGATTAAGACCAAGGAAAAGGGACGGAGAATTACGAATTTATTTAATTGCAGTTACTCATTTTTTAGACCCTTGCCCACGGCCAAACAGAAAACGATTTTTGTGTTTTTTGACTAAAATAACAGGATTATATAGGAGTGGCCCGACCAAAAGCGTGTAGCGTTCGGCGTGTCTCGCAAAAGACGCAAATGAAAACAAATCAGTTTGTAAGAGTAGATTTTTTTGCGTGAAAAGTGTTTTTATAATAAAATATAATGTTTTTTTACGCGTAAGTCCACGTGTTTATCAATATTTTTGATAAACACGTGGACTGATCACAAATACACGTCGCGTCACTACGTATTTCTAAACCGTTATCACTTTTCGTTACCACCTGTTCGCTAGCTCGTATGTCGCGGTTTTGAATTTTTACTCCCAGCGCGCGTAAAGAAGTTTCACATCAAAAAGTTTGATAAACCATTTCCTAATATTGCGTTAGGTTAGGTTAGGTTGCTGGGGTTTGGGATCATGTTTGATCCCTCACTCGGAGGCCTTGGACCCTTTGCAATACCCCTGTATTGTTGTACCAAACCTTCGTCTCATTCTTTCTTTGCGTTAAAGCACTTCCAGCTCTTTGCAAAGTTCCCGATGTCGCTGATGTTGGCTTCTGCTGCTTCCTCTAGTCCCTCCAAAAAACCTTAACCTAAAGTTTTAAAGCGTCGGTATTCCAGTGCCGGACAGTGCCATAGCAGTTGCTCTATGGTTTCTTTTTCCTCTCCGCATTCTCTGCAGTAGTCGTCGTTAGAAACTTTCCATCTCACGAGGTTTACCCCCGTGGGACAGTTTCCAGTGACGACACCTACAATTATGCGTACTAGGTCCTTTTTGTGCTCTAGTAGTATTGTTTTGTCTTTTTGCTATCTACCACTGACCATAGTCTTCGAGCTGTAGCGCAGTCCTCACTGTGTTGCCACGTCTCTTGTTGCTTGGCCTTGATGACATTTCCTATAGTTTCCTTCAGTGTGCTGATCGTCACAAATAGTGGGTCATCTGCCACGGCCTCTCCCCCGTCTTTGGCGAGTCTGTCTGTCTTCTTCCTGATTGCCCACCACATTGCTGTGGCGTGGCACACAGCACAGAGTAGCCCCGCCCTGACGCAGCCAAGACAGTGCTTCTCGGCATTCCACACTGTAAAAAATCAGCCTGAGTGAACTCATATTTCTCAGGGAGTGAATTTTTTGAGTGAAATAATTGAGTACATTTTCGTCTAAAATAGAGTAAATTCATCATTTTACTCAAATATGATCTCTATTTAATCAATAGCGATTCAATAAGCTCATGTTCAAGTTATAACCCCTATCTTTGAGCAATGGAATAGAAAAATTCACTTAAAAACTCATGTTATAGTTTAACGCAATAAAAATTTGAGGGAAATCTCCCAGTTTAGAGTATTTTTCTCACTCTATATTTTTCTCATAGTTTCTTCGATACCGAATAAGCTATTCCCTTTTTCCTCAGTTTTTAATTATCTGTTCGAGTCGTAGGTTGTCTTGTCCCTTCGAAGGTGCCAATAAGGTCACAAGCCCATAGTGTGTGTAAAGTGTGATGTAAAGTGTGACTGTGGCCGCGTAGCGGGGTGAAGCGAATACAAACTCATAACTCCTATATATTTTTTATGTTAAGAACATTTTTTTTCACATCGCAGAAATCTGCCCAACATAGTATATATTCAAATTCGACTGCGTCTACCCATTGCCGCAATGCTCGGATGTTTCCTTGACTAATTAGCGTAGTGAAAATCTAGTTACTTTCCCTCAATCTGGAACTGGGAACTGGAACATTTGGCAGAATAACATTTTTTTTTAATTTTCAGGAGGAAAAGTATCTGGATTTTCTGAGGTATTTTCGTTATTAAAATTAGTTTAGAAATTAGAAATATTCGAGAATGTTGGTAGCCGAGCTGACGACTGCTCTTAATAAACCGGATTTTTCCGATGTTATGCAACTTTTCTAGACGTCTAGCTTAAAAGTTCCTGTATTTTTTAAAAAGAGTTGAAAACTTTTTAAAATGTTTTGATATTATAATAATGATGTTATATTTGGGTTTATTTGATTTTGTCAAATGAAAATGACAAATAAAAATATTATTGAAGGTTCTACAGTTTTTCATTTGGTTTGTTAAAAAAAAACGAAATATTCTAAATGATTTTTTAAAGCTATATATGTAAGCTAACTTGTTATTTTATTACAAGTGAACAGATGTCTCCCAAAAGTGAATTTTAGGAAATGGACATGTTCGAGACCATGTCCTAAACTGAAACTGAAAGGCACCTGTCCACCTGTTATGAAATAACAAGTTAGCTTACATATAGCTTTTAAAAAATCATTTAAAATAAATATATTTCTCAATACTGAGTGAAATTAATACTCAGATATGAGTACTAATTGAGTTAAGTGTAACACAAATTTGAGTAAAAGTCACTCAGTAAAAGGTGTACTTGAACCCAACACTTAGTGAGTTCACTCATTTTAAAGTGAATACATTATCAAAATCGATCAAAATCCTACTCAAGGTGAACCATAATAAGTAAAAGGAGTCTTTCGTCCAAGCTCGATTGAGTGAAAACACTCAGTGCTTTTCACTCTAAGAATTGATGATTCACTCAGTTCTGTAGAGTGGAAATTTCACTCAATCGGGTGTGGACAGAAATTGAGAAAGTATTGAGTGAAATCTGAGTGAAATTTCACTAATTTTTTTTTACAGTGCATCACAGTTTTCGATCTCACTGATTGCATGGTGGTGCTTCTTAAAGCGGCCAAGCTGTCAGAGTATATCACTATATCCCCTATTGGTCTATCAGCAATTTTATCTCGTATACAACTAGCCGCTTCCTTTATGGCGTAAACCACTTGCTTGTAGAACATTACAGCCATCCGATAGCCTTAAAGATCGTCGGATGTCTAGTTCCTCTGAGAACATGCCTATACTTGTGCCTCCTGAAGTTGCGGAAGCATCTGTGTAGACTGCTATCTCTTGAGTGTTCATCACTCGGTTGCTTTCCCATTGTTCTCTTGTGGGGATGCGAATCCTTATCTTTTCTCCAAAATCATGTTTGGTGAGCATATAGTCCGTATTCTGGTCTAGCAAATGTGGACTCGTGTTCACCATGATTTTCCTATCACTGGCAATATCCTCGAGTGACCGTAGTTGGTCTTGTTCCACAGATTGGATTCCCTTTAATCTTAGGGCACCCTTAGCGGCCAGATCCTTCACGAGCCAGTCGATTGATTGCAAGTCCAGAATTGCTTCTCCAGCGCAGCTTGCGCTGTGTTGTTCCTTGCTCCAGTCAAAGAGTAGATAAGACAAGAGACGACAGTGAACAAAGAAGTCGAATTTCGCGAGAGAGACGCAGATATATTAAAATTTAAAGGTCCCATCAAGTCCCATTTTATCTGTTGCCAAGTATATTACTTTGAAAAATAAACAAGATTTTCTGAAAATAAATTAATAATATAAAAAGAATATAAGTAACGTATGTTAATACGGAAATGTAAATTTTTAGTTTAGGTTGGTTTAGGTTCTTTTTTCGCAATGTACTGTTAATATCAAAAAAACAGAATGACTAACTAAGTTGATCGATTTCAAAGATAAACGATAAAATCTGAAAATCTGACAACGGCGTATTTTATTTATTCTAACCTATGATTTTAGGACGCTAATCAGCTGTGCTAATCTTGTGCTAATCAGGCTTAAACATAAACAAATCTGATTAGTTGTTTTCTTGCATTTTTTTTAAAGTGTGTGTTTCAGAGTTTTTCGATATATTATCGTTTTGGGAGTTTTTAAGGTTTAATTTTAGTATCGTTTTTGTTGCGTACTAATTTGTAATTATTGTTAAATATGAATACTGAACAGGACACGAGTAGCAGGAAAAGACGAGATGGTGGCAATGTGTGTGCTTATAAAGACTGCAAAAATAGGTCTTAGGTATTCTTCGACAAACATAATATTTCACTAGTTTCCAAAGGATCATGAAAATTATTTTTTTTAGAAATATACTATATAATTATGTTATTAAACTAAACTAAATGTAATCCATAGATCGAAGACATTGTTAGAAGCTTGTAATATATTTTTACAAAGAAAATTGAGCAACTCTATTTTTTTGTACATAAACTCCACATTGTGATATTGTAGAATGGAGGGGAGTTAATCACCGCGTCTTTATAGATCTATTGTGTGTTCATTGTAATATTACACTTGTTCAAGTCCATATGTAAAAAAATACACGTAAATAAAACACTTCAAATCGACTTGGTCACTTTATCTTGTTTACCAACGATATACAAAATATTGCTTTTATTATCTTTATTCCCCGACAAATATGTTTCTAATTATAATTTATTTTATATAATATTTATAAAACTCATTTTTTTTTCGTTTCTATTTCTTTACCCATACAGTAACTATTTATAAACTATACAGGCAAGTTTTAATAATAGTCTATTTCAAATTTCCCGCGAAAAAGTTACGAAAATTTAAAGGGACAAGCGAGACGAGGTCACTCTCCCCACCACTCAAACATGAAAGGTACCGCGCGAACTGTCGTCTCTTATCTTATCTACTCTTTGCTCCAGTTGTACCTAGAGCTGCTAATCGCTGTACTTTTGTGAGGCTTCTTCTATTAGTCTCTTTAAGTACCGCTTCCCACCATACTAATATGTATGCGATTACTATACTATTATATGTATGCGATTACACTATACTATAATATTGCGTTAGCAACTAGTAATTGACTAATAGTTACATTACATAATTATAATTATTTATTATATTATACTATTATAATTGTAACCACAAATCTCCCAAATAAAAAAAATAAAAAACACAAAAAAACTAAAATTCGTAAAATAAATGGCAAATAATAATTATTTTTACACACAGAGTTATAAATAACAAAATCAAGAAGTTATCTTTATTGACAATCGATACAAACGATAAAAGTAAGACTAATTATAGTAACGATCTTCTCGGTCTGTGGTTCTTTTCCTTTCTGTCGTCTCTATTCTTTTCCATAATGATTTTTCGTCGATATAGAACTGTTAAACTCCAGTCAAATTAATCCTTTATGTAATCAAGACATGCTGTTAATATGTTTACGTCGTGATAGTATAAACAAAACGGTGTTTGACTAACCGCAATTTTAGGGTCGGAATAGCTGCGACCTTGCGCGGCGCGTATAAAAGCAATCAAATTTATTTGTTTGAATAGTAATTTTAGAACCTGGAAATAAGCTATATATGCAGGTATAAAGCAGATGAGACACAGCTACAATAATATCTTATTTTCTTAATATTTAAGAAAGCTAAATTGAAATAAAATTGCCTTTACTTGTATATTTTTAACGCAAAAATTAGATATAGCTAAAAACAGAATTTTCTAATTAAATATATGTTTTAGGTATAGCAAGTGCTTAATACAATAAAATTATTAGACAAAACTTTGTTGGATTATGCTACTTGGATACAAAATACAAGGTGTTCCATTTAAGTTTTTTAGTGGAAAAAAATATAACATTTAGTTTTGACTCACCCTGTATACAGGGTGTCCCAGAAATGAGTGCAGATATTTTAAGGGGTGGTAGATCTGGCCAAAAGAAACATATTTTCTCTTTACCATTTTTAAAATAGATTGAAAATAACCGAGTTATTTAACTTTGAAAGTTTAAAAAAAAATTGCGACATTTTGAGAGCCGCCGGGGAATCTCGCGGATCCCCCGGCGCGGGGGAGAGATCTCGCGGATCTCAGCTTGTTCGCCGCCCGCTGTTGCCACATCGACTAGAAAGACTTAAAAAGTACTTGCAAAATCCCACACCATCCAAGAGGTTCTGCAGAGGTGCGTTACTTTTTTTAAGTGGGTGATCGCCAGTAGCCCTACTTTTCACATTACACAAAATAAACTAAAAGAAAAAAAACTTACCAAACAATAAAAAAAGATATCCCTATAGCAGAGAGATACAACTGCAGAGCTTTCTTTTTTTCCATTTTACCACTCTTAAAACTGCACATAACACTACACTTAATAACATCACTTCACTACAATTCTTAACAACACTATGCAAATTTTCAACTGTGGAAATATTGGCTCCCCTATTAATTTTAGAGCTAAATCGTAAATGGTTTTTAAAGATACATTACAAATTTGCACAAGGGGATCCAATATCTCGACAGTTCAAAATTTGCATGGGATATCCTATATTTCCAACGATGATGCACCACCCGGTATACCCTTGCTTCTTGACTGCATGCTATTACAATAATTGTTCAACATGACGACCTCCATTTCCAATACATGCTCTCCTTCTTCTGAGCATGGAATTTTTAACGTTTTGTAGCAATTCTTCGTTGCTTTTCCCGAATCCTTCAAATGCTGAACCATACTTACAAAGGTTCGAGCATTAGGGATTTATCTATTCGGATACTCTTCGGAATAAGTCTCCGAGCTTCTACAGCGCTTTCCCCTGCCAGAAAGTACCTATGCTCTTAGCATATCCACCTTCTTCGGATTTGTATACTCCATCGCGATTTGCCTATACCGATACCGATTACCGACACAAAAATATGCACTAACGAACATTTCACAACACTTTAAACACAATCTCCGATCACTTTCTCGAATTTTAAAAGCTCGATAATATTAGAAATTAGATCGATTTCTAATAGTGTACATGCTTTGTGTACATGCGATTAATAATGTCGTTAATATAATACAGGAATCTGTAATTTTCTCCCCACCGCCCATTTCATTGGAAAAAACGGCGGCAAGTTTTCTGCTTTTGAAATTACGACCGATGGCATTTTATTGTGTAAAAGTGGATGGTAAATGGCATCGATCGTAATTTCTCAGGCAATTTAACGTCTTAGCAGGTATAGTTATTTTTTTATCAAAAAAGCTTTATAGAAAAAAAAAATAACTGAACATGTTAGTAGCTTTATTACTAATTAAATTATTCAAAACATATTCTGATATTACTAAAAAAATTTAAGTAAAAAATATAGCAAATTTTATAGTTTGACGACGTTATAATTAACAATAGGCAAATGGAAAAAATTACCTAACTACATATTAGAGACATAATTCCATACCTAGAAATACCGTATGGTCGAAAAAACGGCGTCCAGAATGGCTTGAAAATAACGGTCGGTGACATTCTCCATAAAATTTTACACATAAATTGACAGCGATCTTTATATCATAGCCATCGCTGACGCCGTTTTTTTTCACGACCATATTGTATTTCCCATTAATCGCATGGTGGCAATACTAATTTATATTTAAAGAGATATATCTAAATGTGTATAAACTAGGTATTTTATTAGCAATCATATTTAAGCTATTATGACTCATATCATATTCTAATTATTTGAAACTTGAAACATAATATTTACTCCTATTATATTCATGTAACTAAATTTTCTAATATTAATAACTCTCTGATAATAAAAAACAAGAGTGTGTTTTGAAAAAGTAAAGCATAATTACTGTGTATTGACTTTATTGTGAAAAGCAACCTATTTGAAACACATTTACGTAACTACAGAATAGTTTAAAAAAGAACTTACACACATGTTTTTTTAGTCTATTTTCTTTATTATATTTGAAAACTACAGTCCCCCTTCCAATACATAAAAACATTTATATTCAAATATACTCTAGATAGAGCTCCAATTTTTATATGAAATGAGAATTTGTTCACACATAAACTACCGTATGATCGAGAAAAAACGGCGTCAACGATGGCTATGAAATGAAGGTCGCTGTCATTTTATATGTAAATTTATATAGGAAATGTCATTGATCGTCATTTCCCAGCCAACTGGACGCCGTTTTTTTTTCGATCATATGGTACATTTTATGTATTTTATTCTTTAATTTTAATTACTACAAATGGTCTTGATATTTTTCTTTTGAATACATATATTCTTGTTACTCTCTTTCATCTTTGTCTCTAATATACAGATGCATTGCAATTTGTTGTTAGTATATTTATGTAATCATTTCATAAATCCTAAAAATAAAAATGGTTATAACATGCTTTCCAGATATCCATATCCACAATATTCTGTGTGTAAATATGTTCAATTTTTAATAACCCATTCACTAAATGAGATTGTGAGACAACATACAGGTAGCTGTTTAAATAATTTTCAATCTTTGTATGTAATAATAGATTTCACATATTATATGCATTACACAATATGCATTACCTGCAATAATAAAAGATATTTTCTTTAAAGTGTATAATTCTATCTAACACACTTCTAATAAAGTATACTCTGACTCTTTGAACATTTGTTACAGCTTCTAATAATTAGGTATATCGATAACTTCCTAAGAAATTTTGTTAGACTTTTAGTTAGTTTACCATATATTCTGCATAATATATGACTCGATACATTCACCTAGAATAAAATCAATAATATCATTTATGAATAGAAAACTACATGTATAACTTTTTCGTTAATATTTGCAATTTCAGACCAGAACTTGTCTGAAGAGAACTTTCTTGGTTTGTTTAAAAATATCTTACCGTATAACATAAATTTACATCTGAATTAATCTAATCAGATCAAATTTTCTTCATAGTATAGAAAACATCGAAACTATTTGACTGGTAATCGAGCTATCAATAAGCTGACACTAAAATTTAATGCATAATTAAATGGGATAATTATTTTCATGTAAAACAAAACTTTATACTTAATAAGACCACAGGGAGTACATAATAACAGTGTTACTGAGATTTTTGATTTAATGTATTGCTTGGTATTTGTAGATCTATTATTGTATTGTGATTACAATTGCCTTCTTCTCCATTGATGCATCCTAATTTAAGATTACTGATTTTCTAATACATAATTAAAGTGAAATTATTTTTCCTACCATTACATAATTAATTTCTTCCTACCATTAGGTAGATACCTGAAAGGTTAATAAATTAAAAACGAATTTATTAAGACATTTAAACTGTTTACCTCATTTCTCACATATTTTTGACACCAAACATTATAAATAAATCAAAAAATATTCGTATACCAACTGAATTATATGATATTTCATTTTGAATAATAAAAGTACTTTTTTACAGGTTTATTTGGCATTGTTTGCATTGTTTTTTGTTGTTTTCTGTTTTGTTTTTGTGCGAGTTTAATAACCCACGATTAACCTTAAACATAACCTTAAACTACACACCATACTAGGGATGTACGATTCGAATCGATTATTATCAAATCGACGTGATTTTTATCAAACGATTTTTTGGTATAATCGATCTTTTTTTTTAAATCGAAGACCGATTTTATTTATACAGTTTTACAGGTTTATTTATTTGTTAGAATTTAGAATAAGAAAAAACACTTTAGTTTTGCTGGAATATTTGTTTGCAGTGCATCCCTAGTAAAAGGCCATCTAGCAATGAACTGAAAAATTAAGTGTAAGTGCTCGCTGCCGCATGCGCCGATGTTTGTTTATCACTTTGATATCAGGTGTCAGATTTTTGTCGGGGCTTCCCATATTTTTATATTTTAGATAACGTAGAATACTCTTTGATTTTACCTTAATTCTTTCTTGGGTATACCCTTTCTTGTACTTTTATTTTATTTTTGGGATATCCCTACTCCATACATTAAACATTTAGAAAATTGATTTATCTATCTTTAGACAACCACCAAAACGTTGACCCATAATAGTAATACATCAGTCCAGTAGAGGACGCTAAGTCAAAAAATTCCGAAATAAAAATTTGTAATTTGTAATTCCTTTAGTGTTTTCGAAATCGTTGTCGGGGTTGCGTCGGTTTTGAAGAAATGTCGAAGAAAACCCCGGACTGTCTACCATCAGCCGCCGGATATAAGTATTAGTAGTAGTTATTAAAGCAAGTTTTTTAACATTTTTTATTGTATTTATGAGTTTAGTGTTTGATTATTATCATGTGAAAAATTTTAAATAATATTTTAAAAGTGATAGGCATGTGATAGGTTTGTGATGTTCAGTTTAATAGATATTTGGTGTGTATGTGTTTGCGTATATGTGTGCTGGATAAAAACACTTTCATTAAAAGGGTAAGCTCTAACTAAACATTAAAGGTTATAATTGTTTATTGAAACGATTGAAAATATTTCCTAATATGGCAAAAAAGAAGCTATAATTGTTAAGATTTATTTTTTCAGTTTACTCCACTGTAAAAAGTATTTAAAATATTGCGCGTTTCTCTAGAATTAGTAGAGCAATCTACACTAATATGAATAAAATTAATTTTCGTATTTTTTTTCTGTAGCAACTTAAAATAATTGGATTTATAGATAAACATGCAGAATGTGGGTATGGTAGGAGGTGGCAACGTTGCATTCTCTCCGACACTCTCTATGCCCGGTAAACGAATTTCCCGGGGAGTGAACAGTGGCACTCAAAAGTTTTTCAACATTTTCCGGAAAATGTCAAGAAAAATATAAAATTTTCAACATTTTTTTTTCGCAAAAAAAACCTCATAGGCGTGTTTCTGGGGTTGAACTATACTACCAGTTAAAATATCTGCACTCATTTCTGGGACACCCTGTATATGAAACAAGATTGAAAATTTTGGTAAACTGAATTTTGAAGAAGACACTATTATAAAGTATATTGTATTAAAAATTTAAAAGGTACGGTTTTTCGAAAATAGATGTTCGTAATTTTATAAATCACAGGCTGTTTATAGAACTTTAATTTTTAACATTCAATACCCTTTCTTAAGAGTGAAACAGAAATTGTTATTAACTTATTGGTAATTAGTACGTACCATGTACCTTTTTCCTAAAAGTATTTTTTTTAATAAATATATAATTTAAAAACAAACCTAAAAATAAATACTCGTATAATTTAGAAATCTGCTATTTTTTATGTCTAGGTACGCCTCTGATCTACAGACAAAAGGATATAATAATATACCTAACCATACTTATTTTTATTTGCCGGTGAAAAGTTAAATTTGGACTTAAATGATATACTCTCTTGTACACAATACATGAATGCACCATATTTTCAAATTAATGTCCACAGAAGTGCCCCAAAATAATGCAAAATACTATAATACTGCAAATTAAGAATACGGAGCCTCAACGGCGGAATAGCAACATCGCAACAGTAGAATCTAGGCATTTTTATTCATCCTCGAAATCTGTTGTACTACGCCGGCATATTTCTAAAACTGACGTTGCCAAACTTCTTTATATTATTAAAAGAAACACGACCATGATATTTTTATTCCATTATAAAATTTAAAATAGTTAAGCAGTTAAGTTTTAAGAGAAAAAATTAACGTTAGCAAATTAATGTACTTGATATATTATAGAAATATAACAAAATTATTTATTGCTTCATAATTGGTTGTGGTATTTAATCGAATACTAATACCAATATAGAGGTAAATCTGGCAAATGTTTTCGGTGAGAGAGAGAGAGAGAGGAAAATAAGGATAGAATAATGGCCGATGGAGGAAAAAGGTAAACAATTGTATATCTTGAGTTTAAATATCTTTGCAAAATACCATGTGAATAAGATAAATTTTACATTGGAGAAACATCTAGATCTTTAAATGTTCGAATTAAAGAACATAACGATTATTTAAGAAAGTGAGATTTTCACAAATTTAAGATTTGTCAGCATTCATGGGACACAGGGTACAGAATAAATTTTAACAACGCTAAAATTATAATAAAAGAAGCGATAGCTTCTAAAAGTAATATAATAAATAAACATAACATACGTAAAAATTAAAAATAATCATACAGAAAGTTTGAGGCTTTTTGGTTTTACCTTATTAAGTAATGGTTATCAGGTAATAATTATTAACTTGGATATAGTATCATTTTAACAGAACGTCAACGGTTTTTGTAGACGTATCTGTTTTTGAAAAATCTAAAGTGTTCTCGAATAGTTGCATCTAAATATTTTAAATAGTTTTTTTCTTTATATTTTTCTGCTTTCGACGACGGAAAGAGATAAATTTTCCGAAATTAAGCATGTGTTTGTTCGTTAGGAAAATTGTTTATCTTTATCTAAATTTTTTTGATAAGAAAGTTTTTTTCTTGGACCCTTCAATTTTATTATACGTAATATTCTTTTACAAAGTAGTTTTAACCGTATTACAAATAAACGCTTCATCCTGTCCAATGTATTGAAACGACATCGTGGAACGTCATTATGTAAAATAGAATCCGTCCAAATTAGATTGAGTCCGAATTTCCTTTACGTTGGACGCTGGACAAACTAAATGCAGGTTTTGTTTCACGACATCGAACTCCATTTAATTTAATTGACAGTCCAGCTTCAGTTGTAAATCTGATAATGGAAACCAAATTTGAAATTAGATACTCCGCTTTCCTCTTAGAAACAAAAATGATGAAAATAGTAGTTTTTACTACAGTAAAAACACTATCGATTTTCTACAAAGATAATATCATTACGCCAAAGATACACTACTTTCCATATCCCTCCACTATAACAGTGTTCGAATCAAAATGTATCATTTTATTGCTTGCGGGATATACACTATCACTGTTTCAACTATGGCAATTCATTGGTTTCCATACATCATTTAACGATAATATTAATGGGATTTCAATGGGAGTGTATTTTTGTTACAAATATATTATATAATATTAAATGAACTTAACCTTACGAGGATGGCCTGAAAAGTTTTCGACCTCAACGTGAAGATGGCAGCACTCGTAGATAAAAGCTAGTGAATTTTCATTGTTTATCTGTTGACAGTTATTCACCAAAGTTTCAGCCATTTTGGATGCGCAGTTGTTATGTAACAGTCGTTTGAGTGAGTTGATCTCAATGTTTTTGTGAAAATGGACAAAATCGAGCATCGAGCTGTCATTAAATATCTAGTTTTGAAAGGCAATACGCCTAAACAAATTAAACATGAGTTGGATTCTGTGTATGGGGACTCTGCACCATCATTTACCACAGTGAAATTTAGGACAGCTGAATTTAAACGTAGCCGTAAGAGCTTGGGAGACGATGAACGTTCGGGACGTCAAAAAACTGCAACTACCGACGATAACATCGCCAAAGTTCACAAAATGGTGCTGGACAACCGCCGAATTAAAGTGAAAGAGATAACAGAGGTTATGAACATATCAAAAGAACGTGTTTGTCACATATTCAATCAAGAATTAGGCATGAGAAAGCTGTCCGCGCGTTGGGTGCCGCGTTTGCTCACGTTAGACCAAAAGCGTGTTCGTATGAACATTTCCAACGCTATGTTAGCGCAGTTTAGGCGCAATAATCCGAGTTTTGGCGTCGATTAATTACTGTAGATGAAACTTGGATACACCACTATACACCAGAAACAAAAATACAGTCCAAGCAGTGGACGGCAAAGAGAGAACCGGCTCCAAAAAAGCAAAAACTGTTATTTCGGCTGGGAAAGTGATGGCGACTGTTTTTTGGGATAGTCATGGAGTTATTTCAATTGATTATCTTCAAAAAGGAAAAACCATCACAGGAGCATACTACGCATCATTACTTGACAAGCTAAGAGCAGAACTTAGAGAGAACTTAGAGCAGAAAAAGAAAATCCTGTTTCACCAACATAACGCACCGTCTCACACCTCAGCGGTTGCCATGGCGAAAATCCACGAATTACGGTTTGAACTGCTTGACTATCCGCCTTACTCACCAGATCTAGCCCCTAGCGACTTCTTTTTGTTCCCTCATTTAAAAATTATGCTCGGAGGACAGAGATTTTCGTCAAATGAAGAGGCAATCACCTTCGTGAACCACTATTTTGCAGAGAAAAACGCCGAGTACTATTTGGACGGGTTACAGAGATGGGAGCATCGCTGGGAAAAGTGTGTAGAGTTACAAGGGGACTATGTTGAAAAATAAAATAAAATATTCAGAAAAAATGTCTTGTATCTTTGTTAGGTTGGAAACTTTTCAGACCACCCTCGTATCTGAAACAATTTGACAATGTCTTCAAATTAGGGTCTCATTGTTCTTGAAGGGATTTTCCTTTCATGTTTAATTTAATACTCACAAAATTCCGCCACCCTAAAAATTTGGCTAAGTTTGATGTTTCATAACTTTTCATTTTGTAATCCCATTTTGATGATTGTGGCATCAGTGTCAAGATAAATATATTGGCATTATTTTTTATTATTTTAGTGGCTTATATTCTTCGGTTAGGTTGGTTTATACCGGGGTAAATCAAAACGTTGTTTTTTTGCAATAAATTCAAAACATCCTGTGGAAAAAACGGGATGGGCATTTGGGATAAAAAAAAATTCTGTAATCTCAGATGTATTCCTAATGCCGGGTCCAGACCAAGGCGACAAAAAGTAAACACGATTTTGAGACAAAAACAAGACAAACTTGTCACAAAAAATGGAGACTTCTGACAAGACAAACTTGAGACAAATTGATGAAATTGTGTAAGCTTTCACGGCCGGTATAACTAATAACGGGTTTGCGGGCTGTTAGGCCGTGGTCAAGAGTGGTTGTTATTAGTCATTGAGACAAATTGTCCACACCACAATGACAAAAGTACAACAAAGTCAAAAGTTTAGTGGTTGCGAATGAGTTTTATTAACTATGTGTGATTTCACTGGTCTACTACTGTTGGCAGCACACGCCATCCACACTGCGCCGACGACTTGTCGTAAAATATACAAACAAAACATAGACACTTTGATGTTTACCGACTCGAGACGGGACATTGAAAAGTCTCCGAATTTTGAAACAAAACAAAAATGAGACAAAATGTCGCAGAAATGTATTGGATTTGTCACAACTTTGTCGTAAAACATGAATGTTTCTGTCTTGTCACTGTTTTGTCTGCTTGGTCTGGACCCGGCATAACATTTCATTGTTTGAATTATCCCATTATATCTATTCTTTTATGAGCTACATGCTTTTTATGAGCTTTTATGAGCTTCATAGATTTTTAAGTAAAGTATTGATTTCAGATACAACTCCATTAGTGAAGGAAGTTAGAGACAACAGAAATGGGCGCGATTAGAAGAGCAATGAGAATTTCACGGAGTGATAAGATCAGAAATGAAGACATTAGACGACATATGGAAATAGAGGAAACAATAGTAAATGATATAGAACAAAAACAATTAATATGGCACGGCCACGTTCAGAGAATGCACAATGAAAGAATTCCAAAACAAGTAATTCATTGGATACCACCTAGTAAACGAAAAAGAGGACGTCCCAAGAAAACATGGATGGAAGGAATAAGAAGGTCGATGAGCAAGAAAAATCTGACCGAAGATCAATGGGAAAATCACACAGAGTGGAAGTTAGGCATCGGACAACGTCGTAGGACGTTCTGACCCGAATTTATATATTTCAGATATTCATGTATTGAC
Source organism: Sitophilus oryzae (assembly GCF_002938485.1). NCBI lineage: Eukaryota > Metazoa > Arthropoda > Insecta > Coleoptera > Curculionidae > Sitophilus > Sitophilus oryzae. The sequence continues at coordinate 60,516 of NW_022145633.1, read as the reverse complement.
AAAAACAATAATTTTATAATAATTTTAATGGCCTGTATGTCTACCTCTCGCAGCAATAACAGTTCGAGGTTTTCGTCGTATCTTTTTTGATCTATAGATCTATAGCTTGATGAATATCAAGATATAGATCAAGAAAAACTTTTACAAGAACTAACGCTAGCCATAACTCTTGTAAAGTTTGTAGTAGAATAGGACGACGACGACGAACAGCTCTTTTAAGTTCATCGCACAAATGTTCGATTTGATTGAGGTCAGAACTACAAGGAGGCCATTTCAATTTTCGTAGTCCAACCTTATCCAGGTACTCATTAACTACTCGTAGTCCTAACTCGTTTCCCCGCGCAATGTGGGGCCCTGCATTATCAAGCATCAGTATAAACTGATTTTCAATTAAAGGAGCAAATGGAACAACTTCTTGGAGGACATCCTCAATATAACGGTGGGCATTGAGAGCTCCATTTTCAATAAATTCAAGATTGTAAAAATATCACTACTTTATTTATCATTATTTTCAAAAAATGAAATGTTAGGAATACATCTAAGATTACAAAAAAGTGTTTTTTTTATCCAAAATGCCCATCCCATTTTTTCCACATGGTGTTTGGAATTTATTGCATAAAACGCAGTTTTGATTTATCCCGGTATAAACCCACCTAATCGAAATACAGTGGTGGCCAAAAGTATGGAAACTTTTTACTTTTTAAAATATCACAGAAAATATTGCTATGCTTCAACTCTCAGGAATATAAATGAACAGCTTATCAGCAAATAAAAGTATTCCAAAAATTACAAAGCAAAAAAAATCTGTTTAGCAGATTTTGTAGGAGAACAATAGATTTCTTGTGGCCAAAAGTATGGAAACCATAAATAAATACATTAAAATTATTTAGTTTAAGCTGATAAACGGTACGATTTGCTTCAGATAAATATAAACATCATGCCCAAGTCTAAATATTTCTCTACGGATTTAAAAAATGAAATAGTTGAATTATACAAGAGCGGTTATAAACAAATTCAAATAAGTAAAAATTTAAACATTTTAAAAGGCACCGTTTCGAAAATAATTTGTAAATTTAATAAAACAGGGAATGTTTCAACAGCTTTTAAGTCAGGAAGACCAAGAAAGTTGTGCAACAGGACAATGAAAGTAATGAAGAGAATATCAATGGGAGATCCAAGAAAAACATCCACAGACATTTCTCGAGAAATGGGTGAAAGGGGAATATCGGTGTCTGCACGCACGGTGAGAAGAAGGTTGGATGACATGGGACTTTTTGGAAGAGTTGGGATGATAAAACCACTAATATCAAAGAAAAATAGGATGGCCCGCTTTAAATTTGCTCAAGATCATCTCACCTGGTCTTATCAGAAATGGAATACTGTACTGTTTAGCGACGAAAGCAAGTTTCAACTGTTTGGTAGTGACGGGAGACGTTATGTCCGAAAACCAAAAGGTACACGGTACAGCCATAAGTACCAGATGCCCACCGTAAAACATGGGGGTGGGAGTATAATGGTATGGGGGTGTTTTTCTCGCTCAGGTGTTGGTCCTCTTGTTAAAATTAATGGGATAATGGACCATTTTTTGTACAAAGACATATTGGAGAATAATATGCTGTCTCATGCTGATGAAGAAATGCCACTCAGATGGTTGTTCCAGCAAGACAATGATCCCAAGCACAATTCTCGGTTTGTTCAAAATTGGTTAAATGAACATAATGTTCCACTAATGGATTCGCCCTCACAGTCTTCGGATCTTAACCCCATAGAAAATTTATGGGACCATTTGGATAGCAAAATTCGAAGCCATTCTATTTCAAATAAAAATGAATTATGAGAAGTGCTAAAAACTGAATGGGCGGCCATTTCCAGTAAAGATTGTACGAGATTGATCGATTCGATGCCACGAAGATGTAGAGAAGTAATTAATTCAAAGGGATATTCCACTAAATATTAGTAATTTATATTTTATCTTGAATTTTAATAAACATTCTTCTTAAGTTTCCATACTTTTGACCAAGAAAATATTCATAATTTTTTATATATTTTTTGATAGCTGTAATTTTTTATTTAAATGTATTAGGTTTTGTAGGAAATTATTTGAAGGTCACGATTATATAAGTCGTTTTATTTCATATTTTAATTTCTCAGCATATATGACAAATTAAAAAAGTTTCCATACTTTTGGCCACCACTGTATATAAGCCATTAAAATAATAAAAAATAATGTCAACAAATTTATCTACAAACTAATACCATAATCATAAAAATCGGATTGCAAATTCAAAAGTTATGAAACATCAAATTTAGTCCAAGTTTATGGTGGCTTAATTTTGTGCCGGGGAGTTTATATCACCATATTTTGTTAAATACATTTTTATTACTGTTTAAATAAAGTGTTTAAATAATTGACCTTGTTTTTTTCTTCTTGCTTCTTTTCAGGTTCACAAAGCGATAAGACCAGCCGCGATATAAGCCGGTGCACTATGATGGACGTACACTAACAGAGGATAAGCACAACGTTTCAATATATTGTCAAGACTTAAATATAGGCCAACTTGGGTTTACATCAGATTGGGAAAAATCATGTAAAATATAATTCTAGTAAACCAATTTGATGTAGATTCAAGGGAATCGTTCGCGTATACGTCGACCTGAATATGTTCTTATAATAAACATTATTAATTAAACAATTAAAATCAGGTCGATGTGAGCGTGATGTTCCGGGGCTAGCTCGTACTAAATATCGGTGCTGGAAATATACAAAGGAGATTTTTGAGCACATACCCGCCGATAATTGGGACGAGCGGAAAAATATAAGATAGTGTGCTGAAGACAGGGGAGTAAGTTAGTCCATCGATGTGAGCCGTATTATACAGTTAGTAATTCGCGTCATCAGTCCGTTAGCAGAAGACAGCGCAGACTGAAGATGTTCCTGTAAGTACTTAGTTAACTAAACCATTAAGTCTTGGCATTCCCCAAAATTGTATTATACTGTGAACTTTATATTAAATAAATGCACATTTTGTTCAATGGTTGTTTTGATTGAGAGAGAGAACCTAGTATAGCGACCCTAGCAAACAACCCCCAGCTAGGTCGCGACATATGGTGGAGGCGCCGGTCTCTTTTTTAATCAAAGCAATCTATTTGAATGCAAAATTTTAATTACATTCTTTAACACCACGACATGTGGTGGAGGCGCAAGTCTCTTTTTTTAGTCAAAGCAGCCTTCTTTTAATGCAAATTACGGGTAAACCCCACACACCTCCGCAACATGTAGTGGAGGCAAAATTCTTTTATTTTTTTTTAATTCATTTTTTTTTTCAATACTTCCCCACAATCAAGACATGTGGTGGAAATGTCGTTTTTATCTGTTGCAAAACAACCTTTTAAAGAAATTTGTTTTAATTAATTATTTCTATATTTTTCTCCACCACAACATGTGATGAAGGCATGTATTTTAATTTTTTTTTATATTTTGGGAATGCCAAGAATGTCCTAGTTTTAACTTATTGAATTGATTTAAATATATTTAGTTTTTTGCTTTTTAACATAGTTTCTTTATTTTCATTAATATTATCCAATATGCAATTTTCGTCAAATTTAAATTTTTGCATATCAATTTTGTTGCCCGATTTTTGTCTTCGTAAAATATACGAAATGATTTTAAATTTTAGTATATTTAAGTTGATAAATATTTAAATAACCTATATCTACTGTTATAGTATGAATATCTTATTTTATAGTTTTTATAAAGTATCACATAATAATTTAATACCCTATATATTATTTGAATATTATTTATTACATTTATTTATAAAGTCAAGTGCTGGAAAATGCTGACGACTGTAGTTTTCACCCTGACCTACACATCATGTTTTATTTTGAAATATGAGTAGGTACATTCTCATCCACATTTGTTTATTATATTTCTAACGTTTAAATTTCATTCAAATGCCAATGGCTTTGTCTATATTTAAATATTTCTTGATATATTTCAATGTCCTAAACTCTCTAACTAATTATTTTTAAACAAGCTAAACTTTTTATTTTAAAATTTTTCATGATGGAATTTCAAAGACTTCCAGTTCTGCCTAAATTTGTTGAACTCCCTACATTTGACCCTAGGTACGATTGCCCAGTGTCTTTTATTTCTAACTACGATAAAATTACTGATAGAAATGGTTGGGATTGTGCATATAAAATTCGATATTTGCAGTGTTACCTGAAACACGCATCTGTCTTTTGGTTTCAAAAATACGCGACAAATAAAGATAATCTTCAGAAAACTTGGCCGGATCTAAAAAAAGATTTCATTTCAAATTTTGGCGGTGATATAACAATTAGAAAATTAAAATCCAAATTGCGCTCACGTAAGCAGGATGCAAACGAGGACATTAAACATTATTATTTTGACTTACTTTCAATGTTTCAAGAAATATATGATGAAATTAATTTTGAACAGTTCAGAGACTATTTTGAGAATGGTTTGCATCCATCTTATGACAAATATTATTTTATGTTGTCAAGCCGTGATATGGATTTTACCGCGTTAAACAATATTGTCTATAAATTGAGTGATCTAAAAGACAGACTTACCGATTACAACACGTTGGCACATTCTTCTCATTTCTACGAAGATAAAACAAGTATAAATAATTCAGCTAGTGAAAATAAGTATGAATATAGTAATTATGTCCAACATTCGGATTATTTAAATTCAAATAAAAGAAATAAAAGACAGGTAGAGGATGACTATTCGTACAATGGTCATAGGGTTGAAGATATTGATAATGTAAGAGGCAAATCAGGACATGAGAATAAAAAATGCTATGGCATGAATATTAGCTATGATAATCAGTATAAAACAGTTAATGCTAGCTATAGGTATAACAATACAGACGAATATAATTTTAATACGAATTATGAGAGAAGACAACAAAAGTTGATTGAAGATAACCGGACAAAGAGTTTCGAACAAAACCCACCCCTTAGTTGAGGACTACCAGAGCAGGATTTTTGAACAAAAACCCACCCCTGTTTGAGAGACAAACAGCTGATATGGATGGTATATTTATTGTGTCAGAGGAGCATGAGATAGAGGAGAATAGTGTGAATATTTGTGAAGAGGACCATTTGGATTCCCTCAATTTAGAAAGTGCACGGATAGAGGAAGATTGTGATGCCCTCCCCGTGGCAATGGGATACGCACAGGCAGAGGAAGTGAATGATACCCTCCCTGTAGCAATAGAGTTCGCACAGGTAGAGGAAGATGATGCCCTCCCTGTTGCAAGTGAAGTTATGCCGGCTGAGGATGAGTGGAATACCCTCCCTGGCAATGTCGAGGAAGATGAAATAGAAAAAATGGAATCCTTTCTTTCTCGAAGAAGAGAAATGCAACTCCTCAAGTGTACCAATGTTTTGTTTTAACAATGTGGAAGATAAAGATATACCTCCGACACAAGAAGTTACGCATATAAGAAGCAAAAGTATATGTCTATTAGACAACCCTTGTTGGAACCGACAGTTTGACTATTTTGATCGTAAAACAAACGTTCCAAGAGAAGAAACTCGTGATGAATTTAGACCCCAGCAAGCCATTTCTCGCACAACTAGGACACTGGATATGATGACCAAAAGGCCAAACGCCAAGATGGCGAAGGATATCATTATCCACCCTAGCCACCCTCCCTGGACTCGATGCTTATGAGTCATATTTAGAGTTGAAATTAGAATCAAGAAACGCATGATTGTATAAAGGACCTGATAAAGACTATTTAATTAACTTAGTATTTATTTTTTAACTTTTAGTTGTAAGACTTATTTCTTAGACTTATCTTAGACTGGCAGAAACTAATTTATTTTTTGAGTATTTTTAGGTGACATTTATTTCCTAACATTGAGCAAAAATAAGGGATAAAAAAAGGAAGAAAAAAAATACTTTCAAGGTAAGCTGAGGTAAAGTATACTCAAACCTACTACATTTACAGCTCCTGGGGAAAGATTGTGTAGCTATGTTGGTCTTAAAGAACTGCTCGGATGATATTTTGTTAGTTGATTTGTTGTTATTTTTATTCCTAGTATCAACGTCACGTGACTATGTTGGCTTAGGATGCCCATTATTTTTTTAAAAAGCCGTGATTGTTTTAGAGGTACGAGTTGAATTTGATTATTTTTTTTTCCCGAGTCAGAAACAAATTTTATTTATAATTTATGTTAGTAATAAAAAAGAAAAATAAACTGGCGATAGTTTTGTCAATATGTATGTATGTTGTTCTGTTTTGTAGACTGTTTATTGTATATGTTTCCATGTTGACAAAACATTAAAAGCCACGCGACTTTTTCCAAACAATCTTTCATCACTTAGGAGATAAAGGACATGTAATGTAGTAGGCAGAATTAAAAAGATACGTAACGATTTTTGTTTCTCAAGAAAGAATTTGATGAATTTCGCCATATATATATATATATATATAATTTTTTCCCCTCGTCCTAAATGAAAAGAAAATGTAAACGTTATAATAAATACTTACTCTTCTACTTTTGCTGAAGTACAAATAGTTGGAGGCTATTTTTAAATATAAATAATAATACAAAGTGCTTAGCTCGACTAATTAAATAGTAATAAGTAAAGTCATATTTTAAATCTTTATTTTTTTTATAAATATAAGGAACTTCAGCAAATAATTAGAACTATATATATATATTTTTTTTGAGCAAATGCATATTCAAAAAATATTTAAGACAAACATAAACTGTACATATTTCATAGGGAATTAATAAGAATAGTTGATAACGTAAATGTTATTCTGTTTTAGATATTAGAGATGTGAATAAAATATCGTACTTACTCTTTAATCCTTCATGAATCTTTGTATCACACCTGCCGATACCACAATCAACACTAAGAAGTCGGAGGAAGAAATGAGTTGCTGTCTGGAAACACGTACCAACCATACCAGTAAGATGAAACTTTCCAGCATCACAAGCTCTGTTCAGTTGAGTAAATGTTAAACACACCGCTCGCCTTTTTGCCTCGAATTCTAATGGATTGGAGATGTATGGAAATTTTGGATACGGATATGGAAGCAATAACCAGCCTGGAGAAAAAACTAATTTGGTTGGTTGAAGTAACAAGCCACTGAACCCATAATACCGCAGAGAAGCCAGAAAACCAAGAAATATTAACAAGTAAATTTTGTTTGGCTCGATTGAAAACAGTACACTAACGAAGAAAAGAAAAAATAATTGTCCAGTATTCCGCTGATCCCAGCAAATTCAAAAGGCCGTCGCCCGTTTGACATTGAAACCAAGCGCACGAACGAACAGAAGTATACAATGAATAAGAAGGCAACCAGTCAAACAAAGGCAAAGGCAGTGCTGGCGTGTGCATTGCTTAACTGATATGAGCTAGGGTTAAAGCTTGAAGCTTATGGTATTGTTGAAACGGACGCAACGCACCAGGATGCCAGGAGACATATTTCAGTACGGGTGGTATCGCGTAGGACCTTTTTGTTTGTACGGGATTAAAGAGTAAATGATAAAATATATATATTTTTTTTGATTTTGATGAGTCGCAAGAAAATCTTAATTAAGCTTAATAGCACATGATTTTTTTTATCGCTGGGGACCAGCTCTCAAGCCAGGGGATATGTCAAGACTTAAATATAGGCCAACTTGGGTTTACATCAGATTGGGAAAAATCATGTAAAATATAATTCTAGTAAACCAATTTGATGTAGATTCAAGGGAATCGTTCAGCGTATACGTCGACCTGAATATGTTCTTATAATAAACATTATTAATTAAACAATTAAAATCAGGTCGATGTGAGCGTGATGTTCCAGGGCTAGCTCGTACTAAATATCGGTGCTGGAAATATACAAAGGAGATTTTTGAGCACGTACCCGCCGATAATTGGGACGAGCGGAAAAATATAAAATAGTGTGCTGAAGACAGGGTAGGAAGTTAGTCCATCGATGTGAGCCGTATTATACAGTTAGTAATCCGCGTCATCAGTCGGTTAGCAGAAGACAGCGCAGACTGAAGATGTTCCTGTAAGTACTTAGTTAACTAAACCATTAAGTCTTGGCATTCCCCAAACTTGTATTATACTGTGAACTCTATGTTAAATAAATGTGTATTTTGTTCAATGGTTGTTTTGATTGAGAGAGAGAACCTGGTATAGCGACCCTAGCAAACAACCCCCAGCTAGGTCGCGACAATATTATGCTATATTTTATGTGAAACTAAACTAACTCTAAAAGAAAGTAATATTGTAATAATAATAATTTCCAGTAGATTAAGATTTTTTTCCATAGCAACTGTTAAAATTTAAATATATTAATCATTAAATAATACTTTAACCGCAAGGGTATTCCTTTTCATAAGTTATTCGGGATTTAAATGGAAGTAGTTTGGATATGGCGTTTGTCGCCTCAGTCTGAATATCTGTTGGTAATTTACTTATTTCGTTTTGAGCCATTTCTGGCTCCAATTCAATCAGCAATCGACACGTAAGAGAATTAAAAAATATTGACTCAAAACTGACAACTAAAGAGACAGCTTTATTTATTTGTCAAATTACATAGAAACCAACGCCAATCCAGCACAATATTTTTTCTACTCGTAATAAATTCATTGAAATAATAATTTCTGAATATCTTTTAAAACGTAATTCGCTATGGAAAAAAATACTGTTTTATACACGACGATAAAATTGCATTATCGTCGACCGAAAAGATAATTTCGGAATTTCGGTCGATAAAATATAATTTTATCGTCTTGTATAAAAAATATGTAATATTAAATGTAAAAACATAATTATTAAAGTTTTTTCCTATCTGTACATACAATTAACTGACTTATAAAACCCACTTCTAAATTCGTATCACTGCTATACGGTTCAAGTACCTACGTCTCGTTGAGCGCTGTTACATTAACATTTAGTTCTAGCGGCGGTTAGAGACGCCATTCGGCCCGCACTTGTAACATGCTCTCGCCAAACTAGATGATCGTTATGAATATGATGGATTGAAATTCACAGCCCGAAGTTCTGCGGCAATATTTGGATATTAGGGCAATAATTCTTTCTCTAGCCTCGCTTCCAAAGAGGCAATTTTAGCAAGGAAACAAGATTCCCTTCCTTTTATTGCTTTCCGAGGTTTAGACATTAAATCAAAACCATTATTTTTTTTATTTCCCTATTATTCAACTGGAATTTTGCTCCCTAACCATAAATACATTATATAAAATTATGTTTTTATTATGTCGAGCTCTAAATATCCGCAATAATTATTACATTTAATGTGTTTCTTGTTATGTTTAATGTGTGCCTTCTTATTCTATTATATTTAATGTGTGTCTTCTTATGACTAGATAGTTATTTGACTGAAATAATACATTTGAGAAATTTTAATTTTTTAAATTAATTATAAATTTTTCTGTCAAAAAATGATAAAACAGTTTCTGTTGAACTTTTGACATAAAACATTTCAAATTTATGATTTCAGTCTAATAACTATTTAGTCAACATGTTTAATTTATGTCAATGATGACAGTTATTGATAATTTCGATTCCAAATATATCGAGAACCATTACTCGGTAGCGATTTTTACTAAGAGACCTTTTTTTTTATAAAAAATACCGTCGTAATTGTATATTTTTTACTCAGTAGTTTTATACAGGTACGGACGAAAAGTTTGTTATGTTTAATGTGTGTCTTCTTATCCTATTATATTTAATGTGTGTCTTCTTATGACTAGATAGTTATTTGACTGAAATAATACATTTAAGAAATTTTAATTTTTTAAATTAATTATAAATTTTTCTGTCAAAAAATGATAAAACAGTTTCTGTTGAACTTTTGACATAAAACATTTCAAATTTATGATTTCAGTCTAATAACTAATGTTTAATTTATGTCAATGATGACAGTTATTGATAATTTCGATTCCAAATATATCGAGAACCATTACTCGGTAGCGATTTTTACTAAGAGACCTTTTTTTATAAAAAATACCGTCGTAAATGTATATTTTTTACTCAGTAGTTTTATACAGGTACGGACGAAAAGTTATTGCCCTTCAAACCAGTTAAAGAATATGTAGGTGACGCCCTCTACAAGTAGTAGCCATATTGACATCAAAATCAAATTTCTCATGTCAAAAAACTCCCAGACGCATATCATCCAAATATTGACGTTACTTCAGAAATTATTTTGAAAAAATCGAAATAAAAATGAAATTTCTACACCCTGTATTTCCGCAACTCGGCATTTTAGGACATACATTTATACAAACTTTTTTATTTATTTTTATCTACGGTATATGCTGCCGAAGTTTCCGGAATACAGTTCGGACCATCCTGTATACAAAAAAAAATGAATTGTAGAATCTAAAAAATCGAATTTAACCTTAAATTAATCATCCCGATTAAAAAAACTTTTTCATTGCCTTTCTCATCTAATGAGTTAAATTGAACCATAAATAACTGTCCTTTTAAATATTTAAAATCTTATTTGCCGAGCTCTTGTACCCAATTAATTTACCTGCTATTGTTAGCAATGACTAAAATACAAACATTCCACAGTCATCACACAAGCGACATACTACTAAATAAAATATTCTATACTAGCAGACTCGGCTACGTGTTGCGGTGGCTAATGTTATATTATAGTAAAACTATTCAATACAGTGAAATTAATAATTTAGATTGAAAATATCAAATATAAGTAAAAATAACATGAACTGGCAGTAAACGTCTATTTAAAAATATTACGAACTAACGAACTACTCGTAATCTTTATAAATAATAGCCTATATATTATTTTGATGTATAATCTATGTCCCATCAAAAACATAGAAGGTAAAATAAATTGGTCAAGTGCGAGTCAGACTCGCGCACGAAGGGTTCCGTACCATTCATTATCTATACAACATTAGACACTATAATATTATAAACTTGTTTTCCGATTTAGCTGAAATTTTGAATGCACGTATAAGGAATTTAAAAAAAATGAAGAAACACATTACTAAAAATTGTATTAATTAATAATAAATATGTAAAAATATGTAAAAATTAAAAAAAAAAACGATTAAAAAAAAGTCGCCTTGACTAGGATTCGAACCTACCTTACTATGGCTCCAACGTCATAGCAGCGTAAAGTCCTAACGCTTTAACCACGCGGCCACCGAGGACTTGAAAGATTCAATGTAAAATTTTTACTTAAAAGATAATGTTTAGTGAAAGTACTTTTATATTTATAAACATTTATTTAATTCTGTTTTTAGTATTAGTTCTTATAGCGGCAACATAGATACATTATCTGTAAAACTTTCAACTGACTAGCTATAACGGTTTATAAGATAGACCTTTGTGACAGACGGACGGACAGCGAAGTCTTAGTAATAGGGTTCCCGTTTTTACCCTTTGGGTACGGAACTCTAAAAATACCAAGTCTCGCAACACAATAATTCCTCCGCTATAAAAAGTTGTGAGATCTCATGTAAAACCAAGTCACTTTATTTTATTTAGTCTCTCTTTAAGCACCTATTCAACAATCTACATATATAAAATGCTAATGTTTATCTGTGTCGTCTCTCTAGAAAGTTGCTTTTTGACTAAAAAGATAGCTAATTGGCTCTTCTAAAAACTGTCGCCGGATTTTTTATTTTTCATTTAATTAAAAAAAAAAAAAAAGTATTTTTTTCCTGTCGTATGGATGCGCCAGGCTTCAACTAGTTTTGTTATAAATTATTAGTATAAATATTAGTCATCTTTATTTCTGTAATACTTATAATGACTTGGCAGTTGCCCAGCACCCATAATTATCAAAGAATAATCTACCCCCCCTATCTCTATTACTTAGTAAATCTAAACAGTGACCTTAAAAATAAAGTTGTTTAATTAGAACAGAATATCATATCGTGCAATTGCCAAGTATAATAATTCCAAGGCTCCTTGATTAAAAATTAATGTGTTTAACACAGCCATGGCACTCTAGATTGAAATTGAAAATACGATTTTGTTTTAAGCAAAAATGTTAAAAGTTGACATATGATATGTCATTCTACCAAGAGTGTCATTTTCTACCAAATAAAGTAAAAATATACCGAGGGTGCCATCGAAAACTCAAGAGTTGTAGTTATTTCCGGTAAAGCAGGAAGAGACCAAAAATAATTGAGCGCCCGGATTGCCCAACGACCATAGCGCGTGGCCGCGGGCAGCTCAGTAGGCAAGCGAGACAGCGACGCACAGTGCTTCGAACATATGGCTCTAGAGGACAAAAATCCAAAACTTCTCTTTTATTGTAAGCAATTTATTCAAACTAGGTTTATGAAAAAAAATCTTATAAATAATAATAATGTTGGTGCTGTGTTCCATCTAAGCAAATAATAAGTTATAGTACGCAAACGGTGTAAGTATTAAATAAATTCCTGTGATAAAAAAGAATTGAAATAACAGAACATGATTCCTACAATATAAGCCTAATATAAGATAAAAATGTTTTTATTTAATGAAAAAGAAACATTAATGTTATATTTAATAAAAAAATTCACAGATTTTGCAACACGCGCAACCATCATAGGCGTATTGAAAATACCAGACACACACCAGACACAAGTTGGCGGTTGTCGCAGAAAAAAACCTTTTTTTTACACACCCCTTAATTTTAAATGAACTTATTCGATACTTTACGGTCGCCCTTATAATGTTTACTACTGAACTGTGATATTTATTTCTTGGTTACAGAAACCATGCAATGTAAGGTCGTGGCGGTAAGCAGCAAAAATAAATTACATTAATAAAAATTAATGTAAAAAATAAAATTTGGTCACAAAATGTTTTTATTATTTTCTGAAGTAATAACCATAAATATAAAATCTTGACACTTAGTGATGGTGGTTTCATTAGGTTGTTTCTTGCAATGGACTTAATAATATAAATCTGAAACAAAATTTCTGATTTTAACGGTAGGTACCTATAATTTTTTAATATTAATTCTGAAAAATAAGAAAGTAAACGTAATAATAATTAATATCGGTTTAATGCCCACTTGCACCGTTTGTATAAACTTTGTTTAAAGGCTAAACAGTGATTAACAATACATATTTTATTATAGTTAATCACTGTTTAGCTTTTAAACAAAGTTTATACAAACGGTGCAAGTGGGCATAAAGGTCGAAATCGAAAACTACCAGTTTGATTAGATTATCGATGTATACATGTATACTCTGTTTTTTTTCTCAGGTAAGACAGACGATGACAAGAAAGCAGATGATTGGTATGGGATACCAATCTATTTATTTTACTAAAAAAAGTTTCCAATATTTTTAAGTTAGCTATGGATGGGTTTAAATATAAATCCGTCATGCGTAGTGTCTTGTTGTTTTTAACCAGTTTTATTGGTTTATTTCAAAATGACAGATAATATTTCAATTTTACTGGTTTGACAGAACGATGAACGACAAACGGACGCCGGATTAGGATTCTAAGCCCCTCAATTTTAATGTCTTTGCCTGTCCAGAGGCCTGTCATAAAATATTTTTGAAGTGCTGTGAATAAGAAACTTCTTATTTCTTATGAAAATCATTTTTATTATCTTGGCTTTCCGAGACGTTTTTCCATATCCGTATATACACCAGTGGTAAGTCACGGTAATATTTATTAACCATATTCATATTAGGTATTATTACTTACCTTCCTGATTTATATTTCCTGTTGTCTCTGATGGTCCTTCAAAATCTTCCAAGGTCGAAAAAGAAGTACCGATTGTAGTTACTGATAAAACTTTAGCAATTTTATTGCGATTTCTATAGGCTCGACAACGTTCGACGTTTAATTTAAGTTTTCTAGCTTTTTTTTTCATCTTCTGTAGTATTTAAGATTTTTTTTAACGAAGATTCAGTTAATGAACGATGAACCGTTTCGCTTATCCACCATTTTTTAAAAGGTACCACAGACCACTTGATTCGAGTGCAATCAAACTTGCGTAAATCGCTTGGCAAAATGTACACTGGTAACTGAGTGTCTCTTTAACCTTTAAATTTTAATTTAATACTAATTATAAGATAATATAATAAATAAAAATATGTCGTTGGTACCTTAGGTAATTTTTTATTAGATTTTTTAATATGTTTGGCATTATTACATTTGTGTTTCAAAAAGTGGTTCAAATTTGGAAACTGCAATTTACAATTTGAACAGCAGTGTACTTCAATTATAGATGATAAATCTGCTGTTTCGGAAGCTTCTTCTTCTGATATTTTTCTCACATTTCCTGAAAAGGGTTATATGTATAAGAAATATTCTATTTTGATTTATTTATTTACCATTCTCAACAATATATTTAGTTGTAATAGGATTTGAAGTTTCAGGCTCATCTAAATTTGTTGTGCTCTCTTCTGATACGCTTTCATTATTCTGAGATTGAGACCTAAAACAACAAATTTTAGTAAATCATGTATAATAGTCGAAAAAAACATTACGTTTCTAAATCATCTGTATTATCTACTTCCATATTTTCATGTTCACCTTCATAGACTACCACTACCACTACCACTTGATTGATTGGATTTTATATTTATATATTATATTTGCATTTTATATCCGATTCAACTTATGACTTCCGATCTGATTACTCCTACACTGATATAATCTGTATTACGACTTATGCTAGGTTAATTAAGGAAATTTGCGATCCATTTTGAATTAAGTTATACTGCAAAGACTAGCATAGCCTATGATTTGTCGTTGTCAATTATAATTTAAAAGTAAAAATACGTAAAAATATTATTTTTATAAAGCCACAAAGGAGAACAACAAATTGATAATGATTAAATAGACCATCCAAGAGATAATGAAATTAAAAAAAAATTAGTTTTAACTGTCATAATTTACTAGGAAAAAGCAGTTCTAGCATAATTCAATAGGTTCAAAATTTACGATAAGTTATGAGATCGTTGGGATACGAGAAGTGCTTAGACATTTTCATTTTCAAAAAGTCTTGTATTTCGAAAATGAATTTTACTTCGAAGTGCAAGTAAATTAGTGGATATACCTAAATAAGCCAAATAGGTTTTTTTTTTCAAGTAATTATGTTTATAAAATAGGCGAGTATTGTTTTAACAAATACTTATACGTATATTACGTCAAAGTGCAGAGGCAACATTATTTTTGATGTCGACTGTAAAATAATGTGAAAATTACGGGAGATATAAAAAATGATATACAAATACATAAACATGATAGAAAGTTTAGCAAATATAATATTACAATCAAAAATAACATACATGCATACATATAAATTTAAAATGTGGTAAAATACAAATATGAGGTATGGGTGCAAAATATGACATGTGCATTGGTGGCTTACACAGTGGATAAAATCAAAAATATTCATCATCAATTAAAAAATGCAATAAAGAAGTTAGCGCCTTTTTAACTTATATTAATAACAACTAAAGTATACTAAAATCAATAAATTTTACAACTAGACAATTCCATAAGTTCCGAGAAAAAAGAATATTATCATATATATCGATTTAAAGTCTAAAGCACTTCGCTATTAAACTCTTAAGAAAATAAAGAAATCAAATTTAATTAACTAACCCAATTCCGTAAGGACGCAACTGAAATAAAAATTACAGAACTGTTTTTATATGAAAAAATACATCTTGATACATGGAAGACGTGTACTAAATTTTATAAAGATATTTAAAATAGTATAGTGTTATTATAAAAAAAACTGATTTTCCTGAAAACTTTATCGCCCTGTATAAAAATGGGAGGCAACATTACTTTTGATACTGTTAAATAATATGATAATTAAGAAATATATAAAAAAAAATGTGTACAAATACATTAAACAGAGAATACAAGTATAATCCAGCCGTCGAACAGAGAATACAAAATTATATACATACATATACAATTAAGCGTACGTCTGTCCGTTCTGTAGCTACGGGGAATCCGTGAGAGGGGAAACGATATTCTCTCGATGTTTTTCGTAAAAAATAGACGACGCGTCCCATCAATAAAAATTCAACAAATTTGCAAGTAGCCAATAAAATGAGTGGGCGGAGCGATTTGCGGTGACGCACTCGTAAATCGACGTATAAAATATATTGCTGTTTATTTAAATGTTTTTTGTCCGCATTCCTTTCATAGACACAGATCCAGCAGATGTACTGTACCATAATAAGGATAATACCTTATTGTTTACGAATACAGTGTGAGCTTACAAGACTCAGAGTTACGAACAAAATTAAATGAAATATTCATGAAATATAACACACACCCTATTAGCTTCACGGCTTATACAATCGAATAAATCACATAATATTTCTCTCACCTACATACTTGACTTAAAACTCAAAAAAGTACTCACCAATATCTTAAACCTAACAGATTTTAATCAATTTTCAACACTTTTAACACTTCGAAGCGTATTTTAACATTATGGATCATTTTATTTACGACCTCTACCTCATTTCGGCTTTTGAACGACCTTGCCCTATTCCATATTCCTATAACGCCGGCTAAACTATCGACGTGTTGACAGGCAGGTTATCGAACCCATGCGGCTCTAGCATGTCGTTTTTTCAAAGATGGGTCCCATATAAACGCGGCCAGAAGTATTTTCAATACTAAAAAACTTAAGATACTATAAATTTACTTTAGGACAACAAAATGCATAGATCGTAACTACTCTGATTCAGGAGAATCACTGCTGACAGAATCTTCCAAATTTATAGTATCCAAATCACAGGTAGATGAATTATTCTCACATATAAGATATTTCTGTACATCATTTTCTAATATGTTACTTTTTCGCGTTACTGTTCATTTGTCGGTATGAGGGGTTCGGATGTTAATAGTTACCTCTTTAATAGACCATATCCATATATTATTTTTTCCTTTTCTTGGGTATGAGATTTTATAATAAATTGAAAGATGGATATTTTTTTTATGCGACGTTTCGCTCCAACATAGTGGACTTTTTCAGGCACAAGTGGTGTCTCATTTGACTGGAAGGTTCATCAATATCTAATAAGAACATATTTTTTGAAATACAAATAATTTTGAGTTCTTGTCCTTATGATCAAGCCAAGTATTAGCCAGATCGGCATTGCTTATCAATTTTACTCCATCTGAAAAGTATTATAAAATAAAGTTCGTCGCAAGCAGACGCAGGTGAACTATACAAAATTAAAAGTGTATGAATATGGCAACAAAAATATTCAATAAATACGATATGTTTTGATATGTTTTTTAAATGCCTTTTGAAGTTTGAAAACGTAAAATTTTTATACCCATTTAAGAATCATCTTAAAAATAAATAAAAACTAAACAATCACGAACTTGTTTAGAAATAAATTTAAAGTACATACCTTGTTTAACAATATCCATAGTGGCTTTCAATTAAGTACGTACCCGTTTAACTCCATAATATACAGAACTACTATGAATGTTATTCTTTTCACTGATGAGATAATGATCGCAAAATTTATTTTTAGTGAAAATATTTGCTAACAAAAACGCTGTTTATGAAAAATAATATACAGGATGGTTGAACATTGCTATAAGTATAAAATTATATATTCAGATATTAGTAAATTTTAACTTATTTTTTGATTTTTGTCCATGGGACGAAGCACTGTGCGACGCGCCGATTTAACAAAATAAATAATTTTAAACCTGCCGTCATTTCGTTAATAATTATCGTATCGTGTTGATTTTTGCATAGAAATACTCATGAGTCTTTAGCGCTTCCGACAAGCCTAAATAACTGGATTATTTTTTATATTTTCGATTTGTTTACATTGCCCGAGCATATTATAACTTTGAGATAAAAATCTCTGTTATAAATTTTAAAACTGACAGATATGAATACTATCATTTAATTAGTTATACATTTAGTTACAATATATTCAAAATTTAGGTCTATCGGTTTACGCTAGCGGTAATAACAAGTATAAATAAAAAAATGGTCAGTACAACACTCGCCGTTTTTAGCGCACGTTCAGCTTTGGTTTTAGTTTTAGCACTATTTTTACGGAAAATAAATTCTGAACTTTAATCAAATGACAAGAACATTATCATTGCCGATATCTCCTGGTTATAATGTAGTTCTTTTTTCAAAATATTGCATTGTTTTAGCTTAAAAAAACTTGAATTATGCGGCTTTTTTTGCGAGAGCTACCGGAGCTGCATTAATAAAGAGATGGCTATGTACGTCAATCATAGCCACAATAGACTGTAATTTTACCTCGTCACGAGATTTTTTGGAAATATTGCACTTCCATTTATCTGGATTTCTAACTAACTTTTGACCTTTCTTTTCGGTCGCATTTCCCTCTATTTAATAATAAATAATTTAAAAAAAGCACAAATACTACTGATAGTAAACAAGCTGTGGCAAACATTTTCTATATATATTTCCGTGTAAACAAAAGACTATCGCAAATACTATCTTTCTATTGACATACATAACCATCTCTTTATTAACGCAGCTCCGGTAGCTCTCGCAGAAAGCCGCATAATTCAAGTTTTTTTAAGCTAAAACAATGCAATATTTTGAAAAAAGAACTACATTATAACCAGGAGATATCGGCAATGATAATGTTCTTGTCATTTGATCAAAGTTCAGAATTTATTTTCCGTAAAAATAGCGCTAAAAGTAAAACCAAAGCTGAACGTGCGCTAAAAACGGCGAGCTTTGTACTGACCATTTTTTTATTTATACTCGTTATTACCGCTATATAGACCTAAATTTTGAATATATTGTAACTAAATGTATAACTAATTAAATGATAGTATTCGTATCTGTCAGTTTAAAAATTTATAACAGAGATGTTTTTCTCAAAGTTATAATTTGCTCGGGCAATGTAAACAAATCGAAAATATAAAAAAATAATCCAGTTATTTAGGCTTGTCGGAACCGCTAAAGTCTCATGAGTAGTTATATGCAAAAATCAACACGATACGATAATTATTAACGAAATGACGGCAGGTTTAAAATTATTTATTTTGTTAAATCGGCGCGTCGCTGTCTCGCTTGTCTACTGGGCTGCCCGCGGCCACGCGCTAAGGTCGTTGTGCAATCCGGACGCTCAATTGAATACGTCAATCAATCCTAATTTATGTATGTCATATACTAACTAACATACCAAATCTCGTTTTTTTATCATAAAAAATAAAAAAGTTATAGGGGTGAGCCACTTTCAAGACACACCCGGTATAGCCCAAAAAAGTATTGATGGGCATGTCTTAATTATCTTTACGATTGGAAAAAATGATGTCAGAGATGGCTTGGTTTGACCATATCCACATTCATATAAAAGATCAATCCACAATTCCGTGGTAATTTGACGTAGATTTTTTTTTTCGATCATACAGTACACACTAAAAAATAAATACTTACGTCAACCGTTACTCCGGGCAAAGTAAAAATTTGAGAAGGCGGCATATTCCGGGGAACATATCTGTAAAACTCGTTGCCGTCTTTGTACCATTTTACCGAGTAGAGCGTCTCTCCTTCCAGATCGTAGTGACATTCCAATTTGACACTTTGGTTCCGTATTGCGTGGCTAGGTATCCTCAAGTCTAGAAGTTCCATAGTTATAACACCTAAAACAAAAATTTATATAATTATGATACGGAACCAGAGCTACAATAAGTCAGTTTTATAAAAACTGAAGTTTAGATTTAAGTCTTTAGTCTTTGACTTAAATCATTTTATTTCAAGTCAAGTCAATTTTGTAGACTTAAATCAATATAACGTTATTTAAGTCGTTTATATCACTTAATTCTATATTTTTGACTTAAATCATGATGATCTGCAGAAAAATGAAGTCAGTAAAATGACTTAAATCGATATAATTACTCTCAAGTCAAGACAACCAGAATTGAATTTAAGCACTTTTTTTTAAATGTTAATATTAATTTTCTTGTATTACCAATTAGGCGATTTTCTTACTAAGTATCATATTATTAATTTATTGTAGATCAGACGAGACTAAAACCAAAGACATCTAAATAAAAAGAGACAAAACAATTTAAATTTTATCGCGATCACGAACCGTTTTCCGCAAAAATCGATGATGACAGATTTACGCGGTATGTGATAGAATACGGTTTGTGTTCCAAATGTTACTATTATTATTAATGTTTTTTGGGTACCTAAATGTTAAACTAAATATTTGTATAGGTATATAACTTTAATTAATATACATAGATTGTGCCCCAGGATTATACCTTTGAAATTATTTTTAGTTTTCTAATTAAATTATATTAGGGAAATTACAATGACAACTAGCGGCATCGATGCGGATCTTTATTACAAAACTGTCAAAATCTGCAGGAATTACGCTGATATTTGACGTTTTCATTCAACTTATATTTGACAGCGCGCGGTTTTGAGTTTTCTGCGGTAGTTGAAAATTTTTGTAGCTTTTGAACAACTTTCTAATAATTATAAGTGTTTATTGTAAAGAAAACTATTTAAAGTAATTTTTAACTATCTACGATGCCGCGATGGTTCGCCAGTGCATAGTTTGTAAAAAGGTGGACTATTATAACCCGGGAATTGATATTTCGACGGTAAGTGTCATTACGTTTTTTTTACCTTTAGCCATGCTTACAGTAGCGTATCTAGATACTTTTATTTATATGCAGATTATTACAAAAATATGTATATTTTCTTATTTGTTCACGCTTTTGATTGTGAAATTAGAGTTACCCTCAGTTAGACCTCAGGCAAAACTAGTTATAATGGAAAATTGGTCTGAGGCAATCCCAAACAATTTTTGATAAAATTCATCAATTTTCGATAAAAAAACATCACGCCACTGATAGAGCCAAATGACAGAAAGATAGACGAAACACAACCGTGTTGTCATATTTATGTACCCATCTCTTTTTAACTCTCATAAAAGTGTCAAACCATGTATGATTCTAAAAAAATGAGTTTTATAAACGGAGTGTTCTATGGAGTGTAGTGATACTAAGCATTTATTTTTTTATTCTGCTGCTTGGCTGCTGCCTAATGGTTTAAAAAGAAATGCTGCTGTTAAAAATGTATCATGAAAATATACTAAGGGCCGGCATTTCTGTTCTTGGGGGCCGGTTTTCATATGTACGAAGAGTACGGTCAACACGCTTAGTAAAATAAAATGTACTGAATACAGACAGAAGGCGAGTATTTTCCCAAGGGCATGGAGTATATAGGGTCAGATTAAGTAGTTATGTAATAAATACTTACATATAACAAATACGTATTTTTGCTCACTACGACTTACTAGATTGCCATAACGACTCACTTCTATACATGTAAACGCCGACCTAAAGGTTCGCTTGTCAGCAGGGTATATAAATCTGACTTAAGCCTTTTATAAAAAGACTCCTCTTTCTAAAAAGGCACTCCTAGTATAATAATTTATATTAATTATTAAATATAGTTTTTACTGTTTCTGCAAAATACAAAATCCTCTTTATCTCTTAGAATATCTCCAAAATACAAAATTCTGTTTCACATCGCTTTATAATAACTTAAATTAACTAGAGCTTAACCAGAAATTAATTCTACTCATATTGTCTCACAATTTCGAAAGTTCAAAGCTCTGTTCAGGTAGGCATATACAATTTGACACTGTAGCAAGAACAACAACTTGAAAAGACCTTCGAAACTTGAACTGAGAATTCGCTTAAATTATATCTCGCTTGGCGTGTATATATGTGAGTCTGGAAATTATTTATACCATCTTAATGTAATATAATTCCGTTTTGATAGAGAGTTTAATTAAATTGTGTCGTTGAACGAAAGAAAATGAAAAAAAAATCTCCATATTAATTCGAGTTGTACGAAAAGCGAAGTATACAGGGTTGTTCACCACATACGACACAGAGTATTGTAACTAAACGATTAGATTTTTAAAAATTGTAAGTATTGTGTTAGTTGAAGGACTATTAGAGCTACATTATAAAAATATTTTTACAAGATACAGTGTCTCAAATAAATAAAAAATATCAAAGTTGAATTTTTTTAAATGGAACACCCTGTATATTATTACATTTTTAGATTCTACAATTAAAATAAAGGTAAATTTGATTAAGGTTTATCATCCTTAAACGCCACCGTTTTTGAAATATTTTCAATTTTGTGAAATTTCAGTAAAAATTTTAAGGCTTCATTTCTCCAAGGGTATCAAAGTTTTTAATACTAAATATTTACTGAAGTTTAGTTGTTGATCAGTTATTGTGTTGCAATAATAAAAATAATACTACCTCATACAGAGTGTCTATAAATGTATTTTATATAATTTCTAGCTTTAGACAGCAATAATTTGTTTAATTTAAATGGGACACCCTGTATATTTTAGGAGAATCAGATCCACAATTTAATTGTACATCAAATTGTATTATACATTAATCCCTCCAAGTTTTCATAGAAAATGCATTTTCTTATAATTTAGACCTCATTTATCAATATACCCATGGATTATTGACATTTTAGATTGTTTTTAAAGCAACAAATGTACTAAATGTACAGGTGCTAAAAACGATAATATTACCAGCCTATTTGTATAAAAAATAAAACTATTTAAATCTTTATAAAAGAGTATACCATTAATTAAATACACCACCATTATTTCCGCCCAAATATTAATTAATTATATATTTAATTGTGTTAGTTAATAAATTATTCTAAATAAACGTGGATTTGGAATCAGAAATTCTCTATTGTTATAAATAAACATTCGTCAAAAAATGAAATAAAATTTTTAAGGTGTTACTTTTTGTTTTTGTTTTTGCCACACTGTCTAATACACATACAAAATTCAGTTTTTTAGTATTTGGACCAATTATTAATAATAAACGCAAACAGCCAATTAATGTAGTTTGAATACTGGAATCATATTAATTGGTCCTCTTTAACAAATATTTAAACATTTTATTTTATTTTTTATTGACATAAACGAACTATATCGACAATATTAGTATCTGCACCCTTTAAAAATTTATTACATCTTTAAAAATAATCAAAACTGTCAATATCCCATGGGTATATTGATAATCGAGGTCTAAATTATAAGAAAATGCATTTTCTACGAAAACCTGAAGACATAGGTAAAAAATGATATAATACAATTTGATACACAATTAAATTGTGCGTCTGATTCCCATAAAATATACAGGGTATTCCATTTAAATTAAAGAAGTTATTGTCGTTTAAAGCTAACTATTATTTTTAATAAATTTTTAGACACTCTGTATAAGGTAGTATAATTTTTATTATTGCAACACAAAATATAGTAAATAGAAATATTTCAGTACAATATTTGGTTTAAAAACTTAAATACGTCTAGAGAAATAAAGCATTAAAATTATTACTGTATTTTGACAAAAACCTAAATATTTAAAAAACGGTAAGATTAAAATGCGGTAAACCTTAATCAAATTTATCTTTATTTTAATCGTAAAAACTGAAAATGTAATAAAATACAGGGTGTTCCATTTAAAAAAAATACAACTTTAATATTTTTTTATTTATTTAGGACACTCTGTATCTTGTAAAAATATTTTTGAATTGTAGCTCTAATAGTCCTTCAACGAACCCAAAACTTACAATTTGCAAAAATCTAATAGTTTAGCTACAAAACTTCTCGTCGTATGTGGTAAGCAACCCTGTAGAATGAAGGATTGCCAGTTTGGTCGTCTTTTATACTTATCTATCTTTATTAGTTAGTTTTAGGTATTAAAAATATACAGCAATTGCAAAGTGGAATGCATGTGGGAGGAGGATGGGGTCTGCTGGTTTCCTAAGCCAAAAGAAAGAAATTAAGATGCATCACGTCTCAAAGAAATTAATGCAGCATCTCTTCCGGATAAAAAGCATTCGTAGGTAGAGGCAAGATATCACTACTACTATTATTATTTTGCAAAAGCTTCGACATCTTTCTGTGAAATGTAGATGAATGTCTAAATGCCTTTTTAGTGTTTTAGTAGAACTTTTTATTAAGTTCATGATGTTCATTAGGTAGCAAATGCTACTTAATGGGTTGTTTTTACCGACGTAAATAGAGATACGTAAATTAGGTTATAAATATGAACATAAAATACAACAAAATATAATTGGACGTTACTTTAGAGATTATCAGTGAGACGTATCCTATTCGGACAACGGGTAGACATCGGGCTAGTTCAAGTATATGTACGTTGTGCAAGCCAACGTGGGAACGACGTTAGAGAATTAATTAAAATGGTACGTTGTTATTTTGTACGTCGACAGACCGACTCGGATCCAACGACGTCGCTTTTAATAGGATAGCGACCTCACTGGTCGTATCACCAGCACCCGACCTAAATTTGCACAAAGTCTGACGTCGCTTCAGGTCAGATTGTTAGTTCGAAGTCAGATATATGCTACTTGGGTACGTCTACTGGATCTGTGTCTATGAAAGGAATACGGACAAAAAACATTTAAATAAACAGCAATGTATTTGATAAATCGCTACCTAAATAGAAGCGGCAGAAGGTCCACGTGGGCTTGGCGAGTATAAATAAATAAAATAAATAAAATAAAAATGCCTTTATTTTTAACTCGGTGAAATTCGGCTGAGCTGTTAGTTTAACCGAGCATTCAAAAAAAGATACAATTAAAAGATTGCAATAAAAATAAAAAAATTTCACGATATTATCTACCTATCATAATATACTACGAAAAAAGACAAAAAAAGAACAAAAAAGATTTAACCAAGCCCACTAATTACTCTTTTATCGACAGCTTTTATATAGTCAAGGATGCAAGTGTGTTTAGTGAGAAGTTAATTTTAAGGTGCGATTATATTTATTTTTTTTTTCGTTGGACTTCCTAACTACTCGTAAAAATGACTAGAAACTGTTTGGTGTGTGGAAGTTCTAATATAAAGGACCCCGAATTATCTTTTCATAGGCAAGTAAGGCATTCAGTTGTCCTTTTATTTATATTAAACCACATGGATACTTTCTGGCTAGATTTCTTAAGAATATTGATATTCATACAGAGTGGCTAAATGAATTTTTTATATAATTTAATTTTTCTGACAGTAAACATTCAATTTATTGTTCAAATTTATGCATTTTACAATTTAAATTTTTAAAATTAATCTTCAAATTTGGCTCGTGGACGCTAGGTCACTGTTCAGTAGTTCAGTAAAATGTCACTGTTCAGCAGTCTTATTCAGACACAGGTGCGTTTTAAAAAATATTCAATTTTCTATTTTTCTATTTGAGTGAAAATATATCCAGCCATATTTCCTTAGTAAATATCTGGAAATATTGTTATTGCATTTGACGATTTCTATGACTTTTAATTCTAGACAATAAAAAACTAATCAGATGCAAATTCAACCTAATGTAATGCCTTGCCAAATTTAACTCACTTTACATACGCTTTCTCGCCGCCTGGGGGGTGCTTCATCACTAAAACAAACACAGGCACGCTGCGTATGTATAGCACTTTAGTAAGACAGAGATATTAATATTTATAGAAGGCGAGAGTCACTGTTTGATAAAAGAATCCATACGTAAACCAACATTCTGCACCAGTATTTTTTAAATCAACTGATGTAAGTAGAAATTAAAACAAGGTAAATATTCCTTTGAAAAAGCCAAAACAAATGTGTATTAATTATTTAGAAAAATTATTTATATTTTTCGACTCTAGGAACTATTTAATTTGTATATAATTTTTATAAGACATCATAATATTTCAGGAATACCAAGATGGCATTAATCGGAAAACTTTGGCTTCGGTCGGGTGGAATTTCAACAGAAAACTTTTTACTATTGTATAAAATAAGGCTTAAGAGAAAGCATATTGTTTAAGCTGCCAGTCAAACTAACTTAAAAATAAAAGTGGCTATTAGGATCCAGGATATATCCATCAAATAAATTATTATATATGACACAATGGGTAAAACCTCTTGACATATCATTTAAATACAATACGAGTATATATTTTTATATACATGGAGACTTAAAACGGACATTACAAGGAAACTACAAGCCGAACAACGCTGAATGGTACGAAATATGCTGGGAATAACCAAGAGAAACCGTAAAAGAATAGAGTGGACAAAAGACCCAGGTAATAGATGTCATCAACAGAATCAAATCCCTCAAATGGCAATAAGGACGGACAAAAAATGGACCACAAAAATTACAGCATGGTACCCAAGAGGAATTAAGAGTCCTAGAAGAAGACCAACCATGGTATTAAGGAATTAGCAGGGATAAATTGAGCCCGCAAGCCAACAATAGACAAGAACGGGCCCAACTACAAAGAGAGTATCTAAATATATGAGGGAGGCTACACTATACATAATTCAAAATGGTTGAATTAGCTGAAAATGTTGATAATATATTTTTATTAAACATAAATGAAGAATAAATTAACTTCTAATAAAAAAATACACCTGTAATTATTTTAAATAATAAAATATCTGATCTTCGGTGCATAACTGGTCATATTATGATACGCATTTCTTTCACTAAGCCGCCTATTATTTGAGACTGGCAACTAATACATTTGACAGAAGAAGAAATGTTTTATAACAAAAAATGTATAAAATTAAAAAAGTTTTTGTACAAATTTTATAATTTTTTTCCATAGCAACTGTTAAAATTGCCTTATATCTATCAAAAATAGTAGATAAAATAATACTTTAACCGCAAGGGTACATTAAATGATACTTTAATAGCGAGGATAGGTTAAAAACTTTATTTCTTCTCGCACGTTTTTTAATTGCTTCCATTTTTGAAAATTTTTGTATTCCATTTCATAAGTTATTCGGGATTTAAATGGAAGTAGTTTGGATATGGCGTTTGTCGCCTCAGCCTGAATATCATATCAGCAATCGACACGAAAGATAATTAAACGATATTGACTCAAAATTGACAACTAAAGAGACAGCTTTATTTATTTGTCAAATTGCATAGAAACCAACGCCAACTCAGCAGAATATTTTTTCTACTCGTAATAAATTCCTTGAAATAATAATTTCCGAATATTTTTTAAAACGTAACTCGGTATGGAAAAAATATTGTTTTATACACGACGATAAAATTGCATTATCGTCACCCGAAATTAATTCACTCGCGATTTAATCGCTCGTGAATTAATCTTTTCTGTCGACGATAAAATACCATTTTATCGTCTTGTATAAAAAATAACTATTAATAAACGAGTAAATAAAAAATAAAGGAGTAAAGTTCTGGCCATTTTAGAATTTTAGAAACTTTATTTAAGTACTGACATCCAAAAAAATCTTTTCGGTCGACGATAAAATACCATTTTATCGTCTTGTATAAAAAATAACTATTAATAAACGAGTAAATAAAAAATAAAGGAGTAAAGTTCTGGCCATTTTAGAATTTTAGAAACTTTATTTAAGTACTGACATCCAAAAAAATCTTTTCGGTCGACGATAAAATACCATTTTATCGTCTTGTATTAAAAATAACTATTAATAAACGAGTAAATAAAAAATAAAGGAGTAAAGTTCTGGCCATTTTAGAATTTTAGAACCTTTATTTAAGTACTGACATCCAAAAAAATCATTCAACACTAGGAATACAAAATTTATTTATGTACGACGAATTATATAAACAATAAGTATTATTTATTTATTATTTAAAATTCTATTGTGGGTCCGAATTTACAATTTAATAAACGCACGTGTTCATTATCCGTATAAAATACACGTTGCATTTAATCAGCACTCTAGCATTATTCACTTCAAAACGTCCTTTTAATGCTGTACCCTCCGAGTGACAAGTGGAAAAACGCAACCTCAGCAAATGCTATTCGGCCCTAAATCAGATTCGCCATGATTGTTGTTCCGAAAACTAGACAAAAACAAACAGGGTTATTTTACACGTGGGATAATAAAATTTGCTACGTAATAAAACGCGTTTGCGGGTCTGTGCACTTTATATTACAATTCGGAATAGTTAGTTGAAAAACCACTAATTCGAATGGCTTAGCGGTCAACCGGTCAACTACTTTAAACAGTTTATGTTCCGAAAAATTTTTACTATAGATGTAAATCGAAATTAAAATGCTCTTGTTTTACAGTAAAATAATGTACAAAATATAAAAAAGTTTATAATTTTAAATAGTAAGCCTTTTAAAGAAGCATTGCAATTTAATTAATTAATACATTAATAATATTAAGTTTTCATTATGTAAATACACCATATACCGTGCTGGCAACTGTTACTTTTGAGTCGGTATTTACATTTGTGGAAGTAAAGTGCCAGTGAACATTATATATTGTCATAATTAAATTGTAGTCCTTTCCACATACAAGTAATTCTATTACTTTGTGGCAATTCCTTTAACGTTTATTTCGATTCTTAAAATTTAAATTTAGTTTTAGTTAAATTGTACTTAGATAATGTGTATTAGATACATTAGCATATTATGTTGGTATTGTACTGTACAATTTTGTATCTGTTTTAATTTCAAGAGAAAATTAACTAAAAACGTTATTAATTAATTAAAACGTTATTATTATTATTAAATCGCATAGAGATCTTATTAAGTCGGAGTGAGATAAATGCGACGGTGTGCTGTTGCGGCGTTGCCGGTACGCCTTTCACTATCAAATAAAGTAAAATCACGATCGCAAACCAATTTTTAAAAGATTTTTTTTTTCAAAAAAAAAGATAACTAGATAAAATCATTAGACATGTTTTTGAGCATCTGAAATGGAATTATAAGGACATCGTTAGGGTGTAATTTTTTAGAGAGTACAAGAAAACGTCAGTAATCGCGATAATTTAAAAACTCAAATAAAGTAAAATCACGATCGCAAACCAATTTTTAAAAGATTTTTTTTCAAAAAGATAACTAGATAAAATCATTAGACATGTTTCTGAGCATCTGAAATGGAATTATAAGGACATCGTTAGGGTGTAATTTTTTAGAGAGTACAACACATTACGTCAGTAATCGCGATAATCTAAAAACTCAACTTTTTAACACATAACAGGCCATAACTCAAGAACCACTTTAGATATTGAAACTTTTTTGAAGATCGGATCTTTTACAATATGTTTACATAATAAAAATTCGATAAGGTTGGTTTTTTCCATTCAAAAATTGTAAACAATCCATCCATTTACTTTTAGAGCATAGCAATTTTCAGCAATCGTGTAATATTTTTATTGATAAAGATTTTCACATACTATCTACGAAGAAAATACAGCAGAAATATTAAGTAAGCTTTTAAAAAAAATACAATCAATTATTTCTAATAGATTTTGAGATATCGATTTTTGAATTCAGAGTTCTAATAGCGCGACCACTGTCGAACACCAACTCAATTCCACTTATTTTTACCAAAAATGCAAGTGTTTCTAGCTTGCACTAAACATTTTTCAAGCTATAGGGAAAATTACAACGACTCGTTGATAAATAAAGAATTAAAGTATCTCGAGGTTTGTAGACTCTGAATAACGGTCTAGGTAAAGCATCTAACTCAGTTGCCAGCTTAGAATTAGAATTATTAGAGTTAGTAACTCGCATTTTCATTGGAGGACACTGTCATATTTATTTCAAACCAATAATCAACGAGAATATTAGTAAAATTTAACAAAATTACTGTTAACCACTATAAATACGAATTGTTGGTTAGATCCAAAATTTTTTCTCTTCTTAAATAAATTTAAGCGTTAACAGTATTAGACATTTGCATAAAAGCGTGTATTTTGGGTGGTATGGTAAAAAGTGCAAGCTATTGAGGAAACAGAACATGTAAAGATTATAGAAATAAATTGAAAATAATATTTATTAAAACATCATTATATGTAACTTTTTCAAACTTGTCCTTAAAATCCTTCAATTTAATAGCTGTCAGTAAGAAGTTTCACTTCAAATATGCGCATCCAAATTTTTTTATTTCTTTTTAATACATTTGATTTTTCTATTTAAGCTGTGTACATCACTGTCTTATACGTTAAAATCCACACCACGCAGTTTTGATGACCAGACCGGTATATTAGATATTTTGCAAAAGAAATTACTTCTATTGTACGAACAGTAGTTCTCGAAATAAAAGATATCTTGACTCACTCCAAAACCGAATCAAAATTCTTTTGTGAAAATGTCATGTCTGTTTTCGTAACGTTATTATTTTTTCTGTCTCTTTTATTTAATCTTTATCTGTCTTTATGCTCCGCTGGGCAATTACGTCATTGGGTTTCTTTTATTTCTTTATGCCCACTGTTTATTTATACTGGTGAAACGGCGCGGCCGTAATTTTATTTTACTAGAAACACTTCCTTTCAAGGAGTAGGTATCTTAGTTTTCTCTCCCTTTTAGAATTTACTTTAGATTACACCGAATAAAAGTTATACAAAGAACTCGAGGAGGAAGCCCCTTTTTTAGATTTTCTTTCGCGTTTGAAATTAATGTGCGATATGACCGCCTTTGTGCTGCAAAATATGGCCAGTTCTTGCATTTTCTTAAACCGAGAAAAAGTTGTTTGTTCCTTTCTAAATTGTTTTGTTCCCCGACAATTTTCGTTTCTTGTCTTGATCTTTTTTTCTTAAATTTAAAAATTAGGCATATCAATGACCCCGTCGAGACCATTTTTGAGTTTTAAGATTTTCTGAAAATGGATTCATTATAAAAAAAAGTGTATGTACAATGTTAGCATATTTGAAGAGAGACTTCTTACTTCCGTCAAGGCAAATTCATTTTCTTAATAGTTCCAAAGACAGGTTTCTGCTTAATAGGTTTTTTTTATATACCACACTATCAGCTCTGCGAAATAGGACAAGTAGTTTTTCAAAGGAACGCTTGTCAAGAAAATTCCTATTTAACCTAATTTAATTGCTCCTGCTCCTGATGCAGAATCGGCCTTCTACCTCTACTGATATCTTTGAGCATAAACCCTTCAGGCCAGCAAGCAATTGTCTCCACAAAATTGAATCACTTGTAACATATCAACTCCTTCCGCCAGCAGATACTGCTTCATTTTTCTTGATAAAATAATAAATACTTACTTACTAACGTTATTGTAGATCAATTAAATAAAAATAAACGTAAAATATATATATATATATATATATATATATATATATATATATATATATATATATATATATATATATATATATATATATATATAATATAATAAATCGCTTATTATTCAAAATCTGAGCCAGGTATAGGAAACCCTAGTATAGTTTGAAAAAGCATTTAAATCTGCTTCGACTTATTTAAAAAAATACATAGTGTTGAATTTAAAATAACGAAGTTTTTATGTAAATAAATATTTAAAATAGACCAGCAATTTCTGATACCCCTGTATACATTTAGGGAAGTAATC
Organism: Sitophilus oryzae; assembly: GCF_002938485.1. Classification (NCBI taxonomy): domain Eukaryota; kingdom Metazoa; phylum Arthropoda; class Insecta; order Coleoptera; family Curculionidae; genus Sitophilus; species Sitophilus oryzae. The sequence continues at coordinate 29,133 of NW_022145633.1, read as the reverse complement.
GCATTTTTAGTAAAGTTTATTTATCTGTCTTAAAAGTCAGCACAAGAATTAATTCTGAAAATTAATGTACAAGGTGTTGACAAACTTTTTTATTATAGCATGCATATTTAAATATCCTTAAAAATTTCAAAAAGCAAAGCTTATAAACATATTAAACCCTTATAATAAATGCCTTATTTTATGTCCAAAAATTTAAAAATGAAATAAAATACCGGGTGTTCCATAAGAAAAAATATAACTTTGGTATGGATTAAGATATATATATTTTATCTTTATAAGATATAACATTGCATGAAGGTGAAATTTTGGTCTCCTTTGATGTATCTTCGTTGTTCCCAAGTGTTCCAATTCCACATATTTTAGGCTACTTGAAGGAATTACTGAACGCAAATGGTCTCGACAACAAAACTGTGACTGAATATATTGAGCTTACATCGTTATGTATGAAACAAAATTGTTTTCAATTTAATAACAACTTTTTTGAACAGCGGGAAGGTACAGAAATGGGTAATCCATTGTCTCCATTTTTGGCTAATTTATTCATGAGCAGGTTTGAAGTGGAGGCTAAGAATCAGTTTGGGTATTTTCCAAGAGTATGGTTTAGGTATGTGGATGATATTTTTGCTGTTTTTGACACACATTCAGACACTATAGATAATTTTATTTCTAAGTTAAATAATCGTTTTCCTTCCATTAAATTTACGCATGAAATTGAGAACAACGACAGATTACCATTTCTAGATGTATTAGTTATTAGAAATACTAATAATTGCCTGGCATTTGATATCTATAGGAAAAATACGACCACACGCAGATATATTCCTAATGAATCACATCATAGTGTTGAACATAAAATGGCTAGTTTAAATTTCTTAGTTCATAGGTTACTTAGTTTCCCACTTTCCAACGAAAGATATGAAATAGAAAGAGATTACATTAGGAATGTAGCTGAGTGTAATGGATATTCTCCTTTACTAGTTGATAAATTAATTAGAAAACGTAGGTATAGGTTAATGATTTCTGAAAATTCGACTTTTCAAGTGGAGAAAGATACGTCTAAATATTTTTCGATACCGTTTGATAGAGAGTTATCCCGTGGTCTAAAAGGAATTTTTAAGAATGTCAATTATAAACTTGTGTATAGTGCTAATAATAAATTACAACAATTATTAGGTAATCAAAGGATAAAACATCTCCACTGGAAAGGTGGGTATTTATGAAATTTCTTGTAAAGATTGTAATCAGAAATATGTTGGGCAAACTAGAAGGTCAATATTAACTAGATATAAAGAACATTTAGCTCAGATAAGATATGGTAGACCGGATAAATCTTGCATTGCCGAACATATTGTTGATAAAGAACATTGTATAGATCTTAATAATTTAAAATTAATTAAACAAGTCTCAAATTACAGGCAATTAGATGCATATGAAAGCATCAGAATTAATAAATGTAAAGATAGTATGAACAGAGACAATGGTCCAATTCCTTCAGGTTCTTTGTTCCTACTACTCTAGTGGCGGAAATCTAACTGTTACGCTCAGTGGGCTCTGACTCGGTTTGCTAGATTTTGCCACGCCCACTCGGTGCCCACTGGGCGAGTATATAAACGCTCAACTTGTAGATTGTACTTTAGTTTATAATCATCTGCTGATGATGCTAACATGGTTAGCGAAACGCGCGTCCAGTGTAAAAGTAAAAGTGTTTTGGTGTATTGTGGTGATTTAGTGTTTTTATTTTGCTGTTTAACACCAAAGGTTCCAACCCTCAACTGTAATATTTGGTATGGATCTTAGTTCTGACACACCCTGTACTTTTCAAAGTAATTTTAAATTATGCCACATTGCCTTTCCACATATACCCATAAAATATTTTGTTTCTACATCTTTCCGTTTTCGTACAATCAACCGAGTGCGCCACCCTGTATATTTACAATTAATTTATTTTTGTTTCCTAAACTTTTTTGATTAAAAGAAAATATGTAAAAGTGGGCAACGCTGTGCCGGTCAAGCTTAATCACGTGACTAAAAAATTGTTTGGTATGATCCAAATATATTATAAGGCTATATTGCTAGTACCGCATTTACACAATGAGTGGAAAGTGAAGCCATAGAAAAGAAATAGGAATATCAATCTTGCATAAGTCTATCCTTTTGGTTCAACAGGATTTTCGTGCGCACACACCAAATAAAATGATCTAATTCGTCTACTTCATGGCTGAACGCTGTCACCTGCCCGCGCACTATTTTAAACTCTAAATATTAATAACTTACTATAATATATTATTTTTTTTTTATTGGTAATGGCATTATTTCAACCCGTTATTTTAGATATTCATCATATCTCTCCGTTTTTTGTGTTTGTTTAAATATGTCAGAGATTTAAAATTTAAATTTATAAGTGAAGGCACGAATAGTCACACGTTAAATTGATTTACGTGGTAGATAGAAACTTAGAAAACTACTTTTATTGGTTAATATGAAATAAATCAACTAATCGCGAAGCACTTCTCACGCTTGCGTAATTTAAAGTTGTTCAACGAAAAGAACCGACTTATGTGGATTTTGTATTGCTCCATCTCAAAAATTTGGCTTAAATTTCTGTTCCTTGTTAGCAACATAGTTTTATAATTGACATGATCTATAGATACTCTCTATAGGAATACAACTTTATATTACAGTTTTTGTTATTAAAAACGCATTACAATTTGACAACAATTTACCGTTGTTTTTCCGTGCTAATCTTTAGGTATAGATGCGACCCTGAAATCCCCAAGTCAACAAAAGTCGACTGACGGCTGGTTTCAATATTAATCGTTTTGAAATAGCGCTCGGAAGCATTATTATTGCTCAACAGCGGGCTTATTGGGGTAATTGCCGAATAGAGCACACAACTAACCGTAATCTACACAATTGCGCTGTATTGGTAGGATCGAATTCACTTGACATACTAATATTTCGTTTACATATTCACAAATTTCAATTTGTTCAGCGATAACGTCGCCGCTATATTAATTTTTGATTAAAATTTCTGTTAACTGGGAATTAATCACTGCGATTCGTTGTACAAAGCGAACCAAATGAATGATTGAAGTGCATAGTTGACTATTCTGATTTTACTCATTCGGTTGGCAATACGTTTAAGAAATTCGTTTTGAGTTTAGTTTGATGATTAAATTTTTGATGATAATTAAATTATGTTTCCACAATAATGTTTCTAATCGAGTACATATTCAAAAATAAATAAACAAATATAGCTATTATTATACGTGTTCGCAATAAGTTTTGTTCATAATAAAACTATTATAAATCTGGAAACCCACTTTTTTATCTCCTTAGTTATTTTTATACAATTTTATCGTCGTGTATAAAACAATATTTTTGCGAGTTACATTTTAAAAAATATTCAGAAATTATTATTTCAAGGAATTTATTACAAGTAGAAAAAATATTGTGCTGGGTTGGCGTTGGTTTCTATGTAATTTGACAAATAAATAAAGCTGTCTCTTTAGTTGTCAGTTTTGAGTCAATATTTTTAATTCTCTTTCGTGTCGATTGCTGATTGAATTGGAGCCAGAAATGGCTCAAAACGAAATAAGTAAATTACCAACAGATATTCAGGCTGAGGCGACAAACGCCATATCCAAACTACTTCCATTTAAATCCCGAATAACTTATGAAAAGGAATACAAAAATTTTCAAAAATGAAAGCAATTAAAAAACGTGCGAGAAGAAAGATCAAGTGAAAACATACTTTTAGCATATTTTTCTGAAAAATCAAAGAACGACTGCATACGTCCAGTTTATGGTCGTACTATAAGATGCTAAAAAGTACAATACTGGTCAATGAAAACATTGATATTTCAAGGTAAGGATAAGCTATACCGTTTAAATTTCCGTAGTAGTATAGTAACATCTAAACTTTGTAGATATAGCAAGTTCATTGCTTTCTTGAAGCAGTCATGTAGCGGTTACAAACCGAAAAAGTCAAAAATTTTAAATCCAGATGTCGTGAAACTTCTTTGCACTGCTTTTTTTGCATTTAATCTACCCTTGCGGTTAAAGTACTATTTTATCTACTATTTTTAATAGATTAAGGCAATTTTAACAGTTGTTATGGAAAAAAATATATTTAATACAGCCTTAAGTTGATCTTTAACATCAATTAGCTTATAGTCTAGAGCTAGCAACTTTCTCGAGAAGACTCTTTGCTATATATTTTGCTATGCTCTCTGGAACAGCATGCATTCTGGCTGCCGATACCCGTTGCGTTCACTACTGCGCATCAGAAGAAGATCTTATATTTTTATTAGTCCATTAAATTCTTGTATTGAATATTAATCGAACATGTCTCCATAGCGCAGTGCGTAGAGTTTCCGTCCACGAACCGATGAATCAGCGTTCGAATCCGGGTCCAGGGGCGCTATTCTGTACAATCCTCGGTATCGGTAAGTTACCGACAGCTATCGGTACGTATGGCCAATGAGCGTCGTGTTAATTGTTGGTGTCATAGTTTTAGCTGTCATTAATAGGGCGTATAGCAAATTTGTGCCGACGACTATCGGTATCTCTACCGTGGGGTTAACAAGGGCATGGTAGAGATACCGATTTTTGTCGGCACAAATGTGCGATTTCTGCCATAGGGCCGATCGCTAACTATGACAACAACAATTAACACATTTTTACTATATACAAATACGTATAGAGAGCTGTCGTAACTTAACGATACCGACGATTTTACAGAATAGCGCCCCTGGTAAAGACTTTTTTATTTTATTTTCGTTTATATTCTGATAGTAAAGTATTAAATATTTGTTTTATTTTAATTACCAGAATTATTTAATACTTTACTATCAGAATATAAACGAAAATAAAATAAAAAAGTCTTTACCCTGACCCGGATTCGAACTCTGAATCGTTCGTGGTCGGAAACTCTACGTACTGCGCTATGGAGACATGTTCGATTTATATTCAATACTAGAATTTATAGGACTAAATTAATAAAAAAAATATAGGATCTTCTTTCGATGCGCAGTAGTGAACGGGTTTAACAACGCAACGGGTATCGGCAGCCAGAAGGGCCGCATGCTGTTCCAGAGAGCATAGTAAAATATATATCAAAGAGCCAGACGTCTTAAAATATTTTCTCGGAAACGTTGCTAGCTCTTAAACTATTAGATATTAAATAAAAACCTTTACTTAATAACTAAACCAAAGGCAAAACGAAAAATATATATTTAATGTAAATTCAAAATTCAAAGAGACTCGTAAACGCATATTTAAGATCAATTATTGGATTATAATAGATTTAACACAGAACATCCATCGAATCAGAAAGGTATTGGAAAGCTCCCCAGAGTCCAGAGCCGATACAAATATACATAAAAGCTTCCGTGTATAGCGCTCTACTATAAATTTGGCTAACATGAGATTAAATCAGAAACTATAACGGCTTTTATGTGTTACTCTTTACTTGAATTCCGGCTTTATATTTTAGTCGCTACCTGTTTTGATTTACAGAATGAATAAAGAACAAAATGTCGTAAATGAAATGTGTGTTTAAACAATTTTTCACTAAAAAAAGTTTCTAATATTTTTTAAGTTAACTATGGATGGGTTTATACATAAATCCGTCATGCGTCATCTCTTGTTGTTTTTAACCAGTTTTATTAGTTTATTTCAAAAATGGCAGATCATATTTCAATTATTATTATTGGAAGGATGAACAATGCACGGGCGCAGATGCGTATGAACTCGACTTAAATTTTTGAGGCTTGTCGAACTCTTGCCAAATTATAGGTTATAATTTATGTCAAATTATGTCAGTTATTTGCAAATTGTTTTTGTATTTTGGTTCGTATTAGTAGTTGTATGTCTTATGTTTTTTGAAGTTAAATGGTGGAAAAATTGAGGGAAAATCAACTGTAGATCCAGAGAACAGTTTATAGTTAATATTTGGTGCCCAGAGAGCCACCAATAAAGTTTGTATATCATCTCGCATATGGTACTAAAATCTGGAGAAGCTGTAAAATAATGACATCACACGATAGATAAATATAGATGTTAGTACTGGCAGAGAGATAATGGCAAAAGATATTGGTTTAGAAAAATTAAGATTAAAGTTAATCTAATTTTAAGGAATAAAATTCAGTAAGTATTATTATTATTAAAATATTTTGTTTTATTTATTCTTGTACAATTTAAAAAAAATTGTACTTAAGTTATATTGATAAATATAATAATAATTGCAGGAAGTATCTTGAAGTTTGAAAATAAGAAATAGTCCTTTTTAATGTTTTTTTTTTATGTTGGTATGTAGTGTTTTGTTTAAAATACACTCTAATTTGTTTTGAATTAACACAGAAAGTAATTTAAAAAGAAATTACTCGACTAGTCATTAGTCATCTACCTGACAATCAACCTGAGAATATAAACACAATACAATACAATCGAAAAAACGACGTCAGAGAGGGCTTAGAAATGAAGATCGGTAAGGAAGCACGGTATGATCGAAAAAAAAACGGTGTCCAGTTAATTGGCTTGGAAATGACGATCGATGACGTTCCCCCATATAATTTTCCATATAAAATGACAGCGATCTTCATTTCATAGCCATCGCCGACGCCGTTTTTTTTTTCGATCGTGTAGTATTGTAATATGTTTATTGAATAAATATTTTTTCGACCAATACAGGGTGTTCCAGAAATAAATGCAAGTATTTTAAGGGGTGGTAGATCTCGATAAAAGAAACCTATTTTCTCTTTATCGTTTTTCAAATAACTCCAAAATAACGGAGTTATTTTACTTTGAAAATTTCCAAAAAAAAAATATTTTTTTGCTAAAATTTTGAGAGCCACTGGATCTTTTCTGGATTTTCTTTCTTGTAAATTTAATTTAATACCTATGTTGCCATATTATCAAAGAAATTATGTTTTTAACTAAAAACTAAAAAAACTCAAAAATTTTTCAAAAATTTCGAATTTTCCAAAAAAAATTTTTTTGAGAAAAAATCCTCGTAGGTGTGTCTGGGGTTGAACTATACTACCAGTTAAAATACTTGTACTTATTTCTAGGACACCCTGTACAATATGTAATTCTGACAGTGGTCAAGTTAAAGTACATTGTTGACAATCAAAATTAACAACCTTCCTTGGTCTACACGTTTACTAATAAAATAAGAGCTGTAATCTTCAGAGCGGAAAGCATCGCTGAATAGAAACCCAGCACAAATCTCAATTTATAATGCATACCCATCAAGACAAAGTCTGGCTGATAATTAAATAAGTACCAGTTTCGACGAGAAATCCCGGCAATATGGAAAGTGGACACTTTCCTAATCCATAAAGTGACTAGATGTGCTATTAAGTTAATTTGTTTTGCAAATGGAGACGGGGCCTCTATCTAAAAGAGCACGACAAACAATATTAAAGAATTTCATTAAATTTAATGCAAGATGAATACCATATAGCTATAGTTCATACCAAATAAACGTTTAGTCACGTGATTAAGCTTACCCCACACAGCGTTGCCCATTTTTACATATTTTCTTTTAATCAAAATATTTTATTATATTATTTACATCAACAAAACTCGCACTAAAATAGGTTCTAAAAAGAACAATGTTCGACCACAAGCTACAAGGTCTGCCAGTAAACATTTTTAAGCTTAAAGTATCACAACACTATTTATTTAAACCAAAAACTCAAATAATACAAAACTAAAGTGTCAAAACGAATAACAGTGTCAGGAAGTAAATAAATAAATGTGGCAACTTGACATTTTTTACAGCAGAGCTACCACCTGAATCCCCAGCGGGAAATTTAAATTCCAGTTAGTCAGCCTGGCGCTGAACTAAAAGGCCCATTATTGTTGTCTATTGTTGGCTCTTGCGGGCCTAAGATATCCCTGCTGATTTCCTAATATAATGGCCCCATCTCAGATTTGGTCTTCCTCTAGGTCTTTTAATTCCTCGCGTGTACCATTTAAAATTTAAAATTTTTGTGGTCCATTCATAGGAATGGTAATCGCAAAACAATTTCCGATGCACGTGATCAGCTTTCAGTGACAAGCGATGGCAACAGCGCTGCCAGATTGTGGTGGATTTATGAGATGAATCTTAATTTAAAATTGACAAACAATATAAATATTTATTATAGATATCATTTTCTAAAGAGATTTGCGTTTTATTTTTAATTTAGTAACTAATATTTTAGTGATTTATTGATTTATTTGTTTTATAGCTTATTTTACTTATTACATATTGGCAAAAACTAGTCCATTATGAAGATTATTATAAGCGTTATTATGGATTATTTATTTATTGATGTACAGGGACATCATTTTAAGTGTCTCACTCGATTTATAATTTTCCTGTTTGGTATTTAAAGATAGTAGAAAGATTTCCTAATGTAATTTTTCGCGAGGATGCCGATTCTCTACACCAAATTTTTTTAAAACGTCAATTTTGACAGATACGACGCCATCTTGATTTTTTTTAAATGGAAACCACCACATATTTTAGCATGGTCCGGTAGACATATTTTAGATAATTTCAAAAATATATAGTTTAGTATACTTTGCACTGACCGTTTTCGATATACAGTGGATTTAAAAATGAATTGTTCCAGAATCATTTTAAGTGTCTCACCCAATTTAAAATTTTCCTCTTCTCTATTTTAAGATAGTAAAAAGATATTTCAATGTAATTTTTCGCGAGGATGCCGATTTTCTACATTAAATCTTTAGAATTATTTTAAGTGACTCATCCAGTTTACAATTTTTGAATTTTAAAATTCTTGAATTCCCATTTGGATACAAATGCCACTCAGTTGTAAGTGAATGGTATTCATATTCAAATACATAAAAATTAGAGGAATTCTTGATTTCAATCCCCTGTATATAGAAAACGGTAAATGCAAAGTATACTAAACTATATATTTTTGAAATTAGCTAAAATTTGTCTATCGGGCGGTGTTAAAATTTGATGTGGTTTCCATTTAAAAAAATCAAGATGGCGTCGTATCTGTCAAAATTGACGTTGTAAAAAATTTTAATGTAGAAAATCGGCATCCTCGCGAAAAACTACATTAAAATATCTTTTTACTATCTTAAAATAGAAAAGAGGAAAATTTTAAATTGGGTGAGACACTTAAAATGATTCTGGAACAATTCATTTTTAAATTCACTGTATATCGAAAACGGTAAGTGCAAAGTATACTAAACTATATATTTTTGAAATTAGCTAAAATATGTCTACCGGACTATGCTAAAATATGTGGGTGTTTCCATTTAAAAAAAATCAAGATGGCGTCGTATCTTTCAAAATTGACGTTGTAAAAAATTTTAATGTAGAAAATCGGCATCCTCGCAAAAAATTACATTAAAATATCTTTTTACTATCTTAAAATAGAAAAGAGGAAAATTTTAAATTGGGTGAGACACTTAAAATGATTCTGGAACAATTCATTTTTAAATCCACTGTATATCGAAAACGGTAAGTGCAAAGTATACTAAACTATATATTTTTGAAATTAGCTAAAATATGTCTACCGGACCATGCTAAAATATGTGGGGATTTCCATTTAAAAAAAATCAAGATGGCGTCGTATCTGTCAAAATTGACGTTTTAAAAAATTTTGGTGTATAGAATCGGCATCCTCGCGAAAAATTACATTAGAAAATCTTTCTATTATCTTTAAATACCAAACAGGAAAATTATAAATCGAGTGAGACACTTAAAATGATGTCCCTGTACATCTTACAACGCCATAAGTGGTAATAACAAGTAAGAGGGTGCTATTAATGCACAAACTAATAATCACAGAATTTAATAAAAACTGACTTTAAAAGTGGTATAATGGTTTAATGTGCTTATCAATCAAACTTACTTTTCTGACTGCAGTCAAGGGTAATAAAGGACCTTTATTGTCACGTTCTTGTTCCAAATAGCTTATCAGGGAAGCTACAAGTTCTTTACTTCGACTGTTTAAATGCTTCGGCATATTTTCAACACACAATTTCAAGAAAGGCAATACAAAAACTCAAAAATTAGGTTTTAAAAGAACTGTTTGTGCCTAAAGTGCAGTTTAAAAAAAACTATAATAATAGTCAAAAAAACGAGAATTACCCACAAAGATTCAACAACAACACGATATTATACAAAATAATGACTGACACTAGGGTAATTAATTGTCAAATAATAAAGGACAACATTGCGCTGAACACGGCGCAATGTAACCAACATAGCGATAATAAAATTCGGTTTAAACTAATTTTCGCAGCTTTAATCTAAATAAAATATATGTTACAAAAATTTGCTCTATAAAGTAAAATGAAGAGCTGCTCGTATCTTAAGTTATACAACAAATTTAAACATGTTTGCTAAAATTTCATTTAGTCAGGTTTATAGACATATGTATATACAGGGTGTTCCACTTAAGATGGATACAAGCCAATATCTTGATTGTTTGTTGAGCGATCTTTTTCATTTTTCAGAGGAGGCTGTATAAGGCTGTATGTAAGACGTACATTTTGCCCAGGGTAATGCGATACCTCATAGACGTACGTTTTAATGGAGCTTGATATTTGTCGAGTCAAGAGTAAACTACCCTTTTTTAGAAGTTAGAATTTAGAATGAGTGGGAGGGGGGTTAATCACTTCGAACTTACAGATCCATTGTGTCCCCCTTTCTTGAATCATAACTCATCATACAGTCCCAGGGCTTTCACAAAAGCCAGTATCTGGGACGGTTTTATAGAGGGTAGTTCTCCATCTCCAATATCAGTCGTACCAAAATTCATGGCACGAATGGTTGTCGTCTCGGCGCACTCAGTGATGAGGTGTACTGGTGTTTCCCCATCTTCCCACAGAATCTGCATTCGCCGTTTCTTCTTAGTTTCAATCTACTGAGGTGTTCATTGAGGAGACAGTGTTCTGTTAAAAACCCGTGACAATCCGAAGATTGTTCTTACTCAGACCCAGGAAGATCTGTGATTTTTCTTGATCATAAGCCCTCAGAAACTTCTTCGAGTGTCTTAGACCATTGCAAGATTTCCATTCCAGGTTGCGGATGGAATCTTCCAAGTTCTTGAGTTCCGCCTTGAGTTGGTTACCACTTGGAAAGCAGAACGGTTCTGGTCCAGTTAGTGGAGTGTTCGCTCCTTTCCTAGCTAGATTATTTGCTTTTTCATTGCCTACTATCCCTTGGTGAGCAGGCACCCAGTGTAGGAGGACTTTGTTTTCTTTGCCTAATTTATTCAGCTTCTCTATGCATTCTTTGACCAATTTCGAATTGATTTATACTGAGTTGATCGCCTTTAACGCTGCTTGACTATCAGACAAGATGGCTATTTCTTGTTTCCGATAGTTCCTATCTAAGATAAGTTGTACGCATCTCTCGATAGCGTAGATTTCTGCCTGTTGGATACTAGGGTAAGTGCCCATTGGTTCGGAGTAATTAGCTCTCGGCCCAAACACTCCGATCCCTGTTCCCGTATTGGTTTTGGAAGCATCAGAATACCAAGTTATGGTATGGTCTTTTAACTGCTGGGCAAGCGTTTCGCTCTTCCAATCCTTCTTATTGCTCAATACTACATTGACATGTTTGTCAAAGTTGTACGTTCTTGGCATATCGTCCACTGGGAGTTGCAGGATAGTATTTCCTTTTTGAGGGTGTTCCAAGCCCCTGATCTGACAATTCTCCCAGTACTAATTCCGTTAGTGACCATTCTAATCATTGTCGCATTGGCATATCTACCAATGACAATGTGCAGTGGTGTTAGATCTAGAATGACTTCCATTGCTGCTGTTGGACAGGTTCTCATGGCTCCTATGATGCAAACGCATGCTAGTCTCTGGACTTTGCACAGGTTTAGCCTTGCCGTCCGTTGCTCTAGTTTTGTGTACCAGGCAACTGCTCCATAAGTAATCATGGGTCTTACTATCATGGTATACATCCAGCGCAAAATGTTAGGGGAGCAGCCCCATCTATTTCCGGCCAGTCTTCTGCATATCATGAGCCTTTATGGCTTTGCTGGTAGTGTTCTTAATATGCCTGTTCCACAGGAGTTTACTGTCCAGGGTTATTCCCAGGTATTTAACTTCCTGTGTTGGCAGTATTTCCTTTCCATCTAGTTGGATTCTTTTCAAGTTTTTCAGACTTCGCCTTCTGGTGAACTACCCTTAGGACAGTACTTATTTCAAATCTGATAAATTATATTGAATCATCCTTACCTAAGATACTTGAGTTCTAATTTTGATAAATATTGATACAGGGGGTGTCAATAAAATAAGACATTTTTATTTTTATTATAATTTTTTAAGTACTTCCGACGCCACTTGATAAACAACTGGTTTATTATCAATAACCAATTACTATAACCAATTATTATCAATTAATAATCTTTTTTTTATGGTGGTTTTTTCGAAGATGTTGACATTTAGTTTGTTATAGTTTTATAAATTTTTGTTTAGAGCATATTTTTCAAAGTTAATGGTGATTGTTTTAAATATCTAACTCTTTGGATTTTTTAAAATATTCCTCAATAAAACGAATAAAAATCATATTTCAGATTCCATTGAAAACTGGGTTTTTAAATTATTTTGTAACTCATTTTATTCATTTGTATTAGCAAACTTAAAAAACAATTTTTTAAAGTAAACAAATTAAATTGAAAATATTTGTTTTTTTGTATCGTATCTTAATTATTATGGAAGCTATCTGAAAACTTAAATCGATTATTAATTGATAATTGGTTATAACTGGTTATTGATAATAAACCTGTTGTTTGTCCAGTGGCGTCGTAAGTACTTAAAAAAATAATAATAAACATAAAAATGTCTTATTTAAATGACGCACCCTGTATCAATATTTATCAAAATTAGAACTTAAGTATCGTAGGTAAGGAGGATTCAATATAATTTATCAGATTTGAAATAAATACTGTCCTAAGGGTAGTTTACTCTTGACTCGAAAAATATCAAACGCCATTAAAACTTACGTCTATGAGGTATCGCATTTCTTACCCTGGGCAAAATGTACGTCTTATAGCCATACAGCCTCATATCAAAAATGAAAAAGATCGCTCAGCAAAGAATCAAAATATTGGCTTGTATCCATCTTAAGTGGGACATCCTGTATATAGTGTCAATGTCGATATGATTGATAACGTGTATCGGAAATTTTTTTGCGATTACAATATGTTATATTATAATTAAATTCCCACTTCCTACGTTTGTCTAATGATGAAGTTAAAATAAAATTGAAAGAGTGAATTATTAATCCACAAATCTAGCCCACTCCGCACGGAAAATTAATTTCGCACGAGATACTCCATCCGTTAGTGTACGGAATATCGATTTGTCCTGAAAGGAAGAACAATTTTTATGAAAATCAGTCAACCGACAACTCTCCAGAGAGGATTACGGGTTATTTCTCGTTACGAAACAAATTAACGCATTGGCATGTTTCAGCACATTCGGGATTAAAAGTGTTCGTTCTATCGAAGCCGGTTTTAGTCGCAAATTGTACCTTTAAACTACTTCTAAAACATTTTAAGTATGCTATCGTCGATTTATTGAATTTGAATAGCATTACAAGATTAACATTGGAATTAACAGTTTTTTTTTATAAATAACATTTTTAAAAACAACCGTATAAATAAGAAAGCCATATTGTTTTACGCCGGAGAGCTGGCGACATATTTAGAGAACATATTTTAGGCAAGTTAGAATAACAAAAAAAATAAAGTTTAATAACTTGTGAACCCAGAATCCTAAGTCTGGCTGGGGGGTTGGGGGTATTTCGCTACTGCGCAACCCATACCATTTGCAAAAAATAAATTCAAAAAACATTCTTTAGGCAACTTGAAATTTGTTTATTCTTAAATTTTAGCATCTATTTAACCTAGAAATGAGTGTGCCAGACTTTTCTTTCGGGTTTAAAGTGTAACCAGACCATTCCAAATATGTTTAATTATTATACCTGGAAAACATACTTTAGGCATTCTAAAATTTTTACAGCGTGTTTATTAGATGATATTAAAAAATATGTGTTAATTGCCAGACGAATTCAATGGGATTTAATACTTGCCAGACGCGAATAAAGATTTTAAATGAGTGCGACAGAAAAGTCTTATGAGTATCTATAAGCGCGAGAAAGATAGTTTATTGAGACCCGTCGGCAGCCGATGCGGCTGACGTAACAGTATTTTGGAGTATGTACTTCAAATTTTCATAAAAACAATTTTTTTTCGGTTTCATTTCAATTTTTTGCAGGCTTTTAATTTAGAGATTATTTTGTTGGAATTAAGTTACTATGTACAAATATGTATTTATAAATTAAATATTGACGTGCATAGTGTAAATAGTTTAGAATAATTATTGCAAGTAAATATTTTAGTAACTACTAATTTCGCTACTAACTAGTAAATTACAATGGATAAAAAACATTTAAGTTGTGAAGTTTGTAAAAAAAATACTAGTGACAAAGTTATTGTTTTTGATGAAGGCAGACTACAAAAATGCAAAGAATTTTTAAAAGTGCGCCAACAACATGGTTTAAAATTTAAAGAAATGGTTTTACCAGAAAACGTAGTCCCGACAAAAGGTTACCATGTACAGTGCTAAAAAAATAAGTATTCTGAAATACTAAAGTACCTACCATTGTTAATCTTTCTAAATAGATTCAAAAGTAAGTAAAAGTGCTTTACTTTTATGCTTAGGCGTTAAAATGACTTTTTATATTGTCAATGAGGTCGCAAAAATTAATAATATAATATATGCCACAAAAGTATAATAATAATTATACTTTTGTGACGTTTGAAAAAAATATATTTTATATTATGCTAATTTTTAAATAATTATTCGTCTTTTTATTCTTTCAGATACAAAATACTTAAATTAAAAAGTCTTCTTATTGAAAGGATTTCAATCATACATTTTTATTAAGAAATGTTTCTTTTTATTTATTCAATATCAGACTCTAAAATGTTGTTACGTCATCGTCAGCCGCATCGGCTGCCGACCGGGTCTCAATAAACTTTCTCGCGCTTATAGATACTCATAAGACTTTCTTATCGCGCTCATTTAAAATCTTCATTCGCGTCTGGCAAGTATTAAATCACATTGAATTCGTCTGGCAATTAACACATATTTTTTAATATCATCTAATAAATACGCTGTAAAAATTTTAGAATGCCTAAAGTATGTTTCCCAGGTATAATAATTAAACATATTGGGAATGGTCTGGTTACACTTTAAACCCGAAAAAAAAGTCTGGCATACTTATTTCTAGGTTAAATAGATGCTAAAATTTAAGAATAAACAAATTTCAAGTTGCCTAAAGAATGTTTTCTGGATTTATTTTTTTGCAAATGTTATGGGTTGCGCAGTAGCAAAATACCCCCAACCCCCCAGCAAGACTTAGGATTCTGAGTTCACCAGTTAATAAACTATATATTTTTAGTTATTCTAGCTTGCCTAAAATATGTTCTCTAAATATGTCGTCAGCTCTTAGGCTATAATATTTTATAGACTTGGTGCATTCTCAGCCGGTCGGTGCTACCACAATCGGAGAATATCGTAAAATAGTTAGTACTTACAAATACACGGGTTTAAATAGCAAAAATACGAAAAATTTATTATTTAACTATTCTAAAAGTGTTTGGGAGTATAATTTGTAAAAATTCTAAAAAATAAAAATAATCTTCAAAAGGTCCAACTTTTACTATAATTTATTATTCCATTTAAAAAAAAACTTTTTAGATAAGTTCAACTACGGCAGCGAGCATAGTTTTAATCATCGGTTTTGTAAGTAGGGACATAATTGAGGCTATTTAGGCTATAACGACATTTTTAAAAGTACATAGTTATAATTTTAGAAGATATTCATAAAACATTTAATCACGTTGATTAAAAAAAAGTATACCATTAATATTGCAAATTATATTTTATCCTCTTATAGTGTATGTCTATTTAATTTTTTGATAATGAACGAGCACTTTATTTACTCACTTGTTTCGCGAACTGCTTGAATTCATTTTTGCTTTTGATCAAATCGGTGCGGTGTGAGAAACTATGCAGCTATAAAATGTTGTTTGGGGAGAGTTGAATATCCGTGAAATTGAGTTATTGAATGTTATTGCACCCAACAACGCCCTAATTACACCCTCCTTTACACGTTAACCTTCGGCAATTTTATTAACATGTGAAATTGTGTGTGAATATTTCACTCATGTACAAAAAATCCTATATAAAGCGGGTAATTTTCGGCGAAAATTGCCCGCTAAAATCGAAAATTACCCGGCGAAAATTTCTCGCAGAATGTCCAAGTGACAATGACACATTTGTCACTTTAGACGTAAATTATTTTTAATAGGTATTCTAAAAATGTCTCGATTTGAAAACCATTCTTTAAGTGCAATTGAAGAAAAAGTTGCCGAAAGTAAGCCGAAAAACACTATAATTAACCACCAGTATGTATGGAAACGTTTATGGACTTTATAAAAGATAGAAACTACTCAAATTCAGCATCTTCAAGTACCGCAACGGAATCTAAACATAATAATTTTTATAACTGTGTTTTTCACTGCAATTCTTCATGTAATTTTTAATTTCTAATAAGTTCTTTTTCATTTTATTGCTTCATTTTTAAATAGATTTTTTTTTAATATGTTTAAATAAATGTTATTTTGGAAGAGCCCTCCTCCTTCGGAGTCGAGCTCTTATGGGCAAAATATGAATATAAACTCATGCAGTTTTTTGAGACAACATGCTTTCATGAAAAATTATCGGTAATTTTGATGCACTTGGGTAATTACTTCCAAATAAAAAACACAACACGACGCCTAGTTCGAATTCTTTTTCACTTATTTTTTAATACCCGAAACAGCGATACATCACACAAATCTCGTACCTGAGTACTTTATAGTCTCAATAACTGCACTAGCGAAAAACTAAAATACTTAAATATTATGAAAAAAACACGATTTCAATATTATTTTAGTGCGATTAACATGACGGCGCGGCGCGACGCACAGTGCTTCGAACATATGGCTCTAGAAGACAAAAATGCAAAACTTCTCTTTTATTGTAGGCAATTTATTCAAACTAGGTTTATTTGACACAAATGATGAGTACTCATTGTACTAAATGATGATGTTCTTAGTCCCACGTTTATGAAAAAAAATCTTATAAATAATAAAAATGTTGGAGCTGTGTTCCATCTAAGGAAATAATAATTTATAGTATGAAAACGGTGTAAGTATTAAATAAATCCCTGTGATAAAAAAGAATTCGAATAGCATTAGAACATGATTCCTACAACATAAACCTAATATAAGATAAAAATGTTTTTCTTTAATGAAAAAGAAACATTAATGATATATTTAATTAAAAAAAACTTAAGATACTATAAATTCACTTTAAGACAACAAAATGCATAGATCGTAACTACTCTGATTCAGAAGAATCATTGCTGACAGAACCTTCCAAATTTATAGTATCCAAATCACAGGTAGATGAAATATCCTCACATATAAGATATTTCTGTACATAATTTTCTAATATGTTACTTTTTCGCGTTGTTACTGTTCTTTTTGTTGGTATGAGGGGTTCGGATGTTAATAGTTACCTCTTTAATAGACCATATCCATATATTATTTTTCCGTTTTCTTGGGTATGAGATTTTATAATAAATTGAAAGATGGAAACATTTTTTATGCCACATTTCGCTCCAACATAGTGAGCTCAGGCACAAGTGGTTATAAAATTGGACTGGAAGGTTCATCAATATCTAATAAAGAACACATTTTTTGAAATATAAATAATTTTGAGTTCTTGTCCTTATGATTAAGCCAAGTATTAACCAGATCGGCATTGCTTATCAATTTTACTCCATCTGAAAAGTATTAAAAAATAAAGTCCGTCGCAAGCGGACGCAGGTGAACTATACAAAAATTAAAAGTGTATGAATATGACAACAAAAATATTCAATAAATACGATATGTTTTGATATGTTTTTTTTAATGACTTTTTGAAGTTTGAAAACGTAAAATTTTTATACCCATTTAAGAATCATCTTAAAAAATAAATAAAAACTAAACAATAACTACTTGAACTTGTTTAGAAATAAATTTAAAGTACATACCTTGTTTAACAATATCCATAGTGGCTTTCAATTAAGTACATACCGTTTAACTCCATATACAGAACTACTATGAATGTTATTCTTTTTACTAATATAAGATAATGATCGCAAAATTTATTTTTAGTGAAAATATTTGCTAACAAAAAACGCTGTTTATGAAAAATAATATACAGGATGGTTGAACATTGCTATAAGTATAAAATTACATATTCAGATATTAGTAAATTTTAACTTTTTTTTCGATTTTTGTCCATGGGACGAAGTACTGTGCGACGGCGTGAAATACATACTGATAATTTCTGATTTCTGCCGTTGAAGCGCTGCGGTCGGAATTTGTTGAAATAAACTGAAATGCACCAAGATTATAAAGAAAACAACCGTATAAATAAGCTATATACACTGTGCCTAAGTCTGATATGACGTCAGTTGGGGGTGCTTAAAAACATTTTCGAACAAATATTATTCAAAAAATGAGTTCATTTTTGTCACAATAAAAATTATACATTTATATGATATGTAAAAAAAGAACAATAACATTATAGGTTTAGTGCATTTTCCGCCGGTGCTGCCACCACCGGAGAATACTGCAAACGGCGAACTAAACAAATACACGGGT
Source organism: Sitophilus oryzae (assembly GCF_002938485.1). Classification (NCBI taxonomy): domain Eukaryota; kingdom Metazoa; phylum Arthropoda; class Insecta; order Coleoptera; family Curculionidae; genus Sitophilus; species Sitophilus oryzae. The sequence goes on along the minus strand of NW_022145633.1, from coordinate 10,372 downwards.
TTAAATAACGAATACACGAAAAATTTGTTATATAATTTTTCTAAAAGTGAGGAAGTATAAATTGTGAAAATTTATACGAAATTATTATTCAAGCTAATAAAACAGATGCTCTCCAGACCAAACTTCGTCGCGAGTCTAACACTAGGCCTATTCTTGATTCATCACTAAACATGACGAAATTCCAATTAGGTCCATTTGTTCTCATCTCCTCAGCCCATTGTACTCGTATAATTTTGTGTTGTAAATTAAGCTTCGGAACACGTAGAGGCCTCCTTAAATGTTCCTCTGTCATGAAGTCTTCTTGCTATGGTCTTTCTTGAAACATTTACTCCTTCAAGGTGAGCTAACTCATTTTTAATAGCAGTACTAGAACGCAGGGGATTGCGTCGTGCAATTAGGGATATTTGGACAGTCTTTCACAGCAGTAGTAACTCTTTTTCTACCTCTTCCAGGCCGGTCTGTAACCTCGTTTGTCTCCCTGATTTTTTTTAATATTCGCAAAACATATCGCTTTGGTTAACTCCTACAATTACAGCTATTGCAACTTGCCGGTAGCCCTGTTGAGACAGTGTTACTATTCTGACTCTATTAAACTGTAAAATAATGTTTCTAGGCATTTTAAGGCCAAAACAATGGTCAAATTTCTTCTGAAACCCAAGAGACCACAAATCGAAATTGAAGAATTTGAAATAATATTGGGTCGGAACAATAAACATTGTGTTTACCATATCCATTTTAACAAAAAAATGTTTATTATAGATTATCAAAGCTATGTATAAAAAATATTCTTTAAATTCCTTTCCGAATATTTTTAAACGATATATGTAATAATTTTGGCCATGTGTGTATGTAATTATTTTAGCATACACTATAATAACTAAAAGAAATTTTCATTAGAAATTTGCTTTTAAGTCTTTAGTGCAACGAATTACGGTTAAGACAATAAAGGCGTATCATAGGGACGGTTTTCCGGTCCTGTCCGTAACCTTTTGGGACTGTTTTCCGACGATGCTTTATCAGAGAAACCACGTCGGATCCTAAGGGATTGACGTACTGCGGGCTTGAAGGCGATGCGACGCCAGACGAACAAAGGGCTCAGATAAAAGTCGAATTTTCGCGGTAATTTTTATGCCGTGACGAGAATATTCACGCTCAAAGCCTAAGAATCTCTCTAAGATAACCTGGCAGTTAGACAGATGCATACAAATATGAATTTGTTAACATACCCATAAAAATAAAAAAAAACTTTTCATTTTTTTCTTTAGTTCACAAATCTAATTAACATTAATAAAAAAAGGAGTTTAGAGTTGTGTGTCAATAAGAAACAAAGGTAAAACAAAAGAAACAAACAGTTTCTAACAGAACACCATAACCACATACTAACATCTATAACAAAGAGCTGTTTCATACTTTCAAACATCAAGAAACTTCATGCATTTATTATTATATTTATTGAGTAACCTACATGTGTTTTAACTGTTTTAACTACATGTGTTTTAACTGTTTTGAAGAGTAATAACTTTTTGTCCGTACCTGTATAACACTACTGAGTGGAAAAATGTTCATTCACGACGTTTTTTACGTAAAAATGTGTCTTTAGAAAAATTGCTACTAGTAATGGTTCTCGAGATATTTGGAACGGAAAAAAAACAACGCTTTATTGTACAAAAAGCCGAAACAGCTTCATCGACAAAACAAAACAAAAAAAGCACAAAAACAAATATACAAATAATAAAAAAAAATGTCATACAATACAAATCAATTCAAAAAAAAATTACGTCATAAAATTATAAATAAAACATATATGGACATTGCAGAACACAGGCGTATCTAGAAAATTTTACAAAAGGAAAACTGTAAATGGATAAAATCATGTTATAATAACATAAAATCAAGAGTTATAAAATATTAAATACTAGACCTTTAACCAGTGTGTGAGATGATCAAAATATTAAAATTAAAATTCTAAATTGTTCATGATTAACCATCAACAAAAAAGTCGTTTACCGCATATAGGGCTCTCTCCAGTAAGTATGATTTCAGAGCTTTGCGAAATGCGGGAAGGAATGAAAGTGACTTGATATTCGAAGGCAAATGATTGTACATTTTCTTGGCATTGTACAGTATTGAGCCCTTAACTAGTTCTGAGCTCGGGGTTGGCAGATAAATATCGTGCTCCGCATTCCTAAGTGGATGGTTGTGAGAAGGCCTTTCCGGAATAAAGAATATGTGCTTGCGGATTAAGCAAGCGGACTCAAAAATGAATAAGAAAGGAAGAGTCAATATTTTGAAATTTTTAAAGAAATTCTGGCAGTGAGTTCTACTGTTTAGTCCCAATAAGTATCGAACTGCTCTCTTTTGAAGTTTTAAAATACGATCAAATTTTATCGCGCAGCAAGTACCCCAGAATGGAAGAGCATAACGAAGATACGACTCAAAAAGGGCATAATAGACCATTCTAGAGGTTGATGAGTTAAGTTCCTTAGACACTGATCTTAGCGCAAAACAGGTAGAGCTTAGTTTCTTTGATAAGGCTTCGATATGCAAGTCCCATTTTAACGAGTTGTCCACAACAAGTCCTAAGAATCTCACAGAGTCCACGACGTCAATAGTGGTGTTATTAAGTACAAAAGGTTGTATAGTACTTTTATATGACAAAACTTTAGTTTTTGAAAGGTTGAGGCATAGGAGATTAGAATCGCACCAAGATTTAATGGTGCGTAAGTCACTGGATATAGTATCATATAGTGCCATAACATCTGGGCCGCTCCAAGTGAAACTAGTATCGTCCGCAAAGAGGCAGATTTTACCGCTAATGTCTAGATTTGTCATGTCGTTGATAAACACCAGAAATAAAATAGGGCCAAGTACTAAACCCTGAGGGACACCACATTCTATAGGCTTACAAGAAGACATAGACGTATCAATCCTAACAAGCTGCCTTCTGTTGCCAAGATACGACTTAAGCCATTTGAGCGGCACTCCCCTGAATCCATAGTATTGCAATTTGTTAATTAAGATATTATGATTTACACAGTCGAAAGCCTTAGAGAAATCACAGAAAATTGTAGCTGTAGAGTGATGGTTATTCAGGCTAGAGTATACATTATTAAAAAGGTCGAACATCATTTGTGCAACTGTTACTTAGAAATCCAAATTGATGGGTAGAAAGTACTTTATATTTAAGGAGAAAAGATAGAAGCCTTTTTTTAACCAATATTTCAATGATCTTAGATAATGTGGGCAGGAGAGCAATTGGGCGATAGTTCGAAGCTTGATCTTTATCTCCTCCTTTATGCAGAGGAATAATTATTGCTGTCTTAAGGCAGTTTGGAAAACTCCTTTTTGGAATGACTCATTAATTAAAGTAGTAAGATAGATTAATGTGCATTCCGGAAGTTCAGAGAACATTTTGAGAGTAAGCCCATCAGTCCCAGATGAGAATTTATTTTTAATACTTTTAATTGTACTACGGAGCTCATCTAATGCTACGGGCGTGAAGAAGAAACTGTGTAAATTCTCATTTGCTTTAGGGAGATATGAAAGTGAACCATGAGAAGGAGTTATGGTGTTCACTAAATTTTTAGCCACCTTAACGAAGTAAGTGTTTAAATCTTCAGGTGAATTAAAGACTGTGCCAGACGAAGAAGTCTTATTCCTTAAGTCATTTACAATAGCCCAAGTCTCTTTAGCAACATTACCGGATTTGGCTAGCCTCCCATTGTAATAAATGTCCTTGGCAGCTTTTATAGTCTTACGATAAACCCTTCTATAAAGTTTCACGTAATTATGAAAGAAAACGCTGTCTGTGAATTTTTTAAGGTAAAATAATGAGCGCATGTTCTTTGCAGATATACCTGTCGTAGACTAGGGTATACCTTACTTACTTTTTATCAATACTTAACTTTTATCAATACTTGAAATTATCAATACCTCTCAACATTGACATAAATATTGGACCAAAAATTTCATGGATCAAAAAATTATAGCATGGTACTCACGAGTAATTAAGAGACATAGATGAAGACCAAACCTGAGATGGGACCTTTTATGATGGATATACACCTATTTTGTAACATACTCTTCCGAAACGAAAATTTTGATTTTGATGAAATTTTATATGTATATTCAGTAGGTCTGAGAATAGGTCGTTATCAATTTTTTATACGCCTAAAAAATGGGGCATATCCCATTTTTTTGACAATTTTTTTTTATTTTTATTTATGATGTGGCATTAAAAAATACGTACAACCCTAAATTTTCACCATTCTACCATAAACGAATATTTTTTAAATACCGATATTAGTAATTCAATAATTTTCAACATCGTGAATAAAAATGACTGTTGTCCCGTAAAAAATATTTATATGGTAAAACGGGTCAGCTAGTTTTATATAAAAATATTGCAAACTTGTAATTTTTAGTTATTGAACAATCATAAAAAAACGGAAACATAAAACTATATAAAAACCCTTTTTATATAAAAAGAATTTGTTAAAAATATAACAAGAATATATTTATGATAAAGTAATACCTAATGCTTTTTGATTTAAGCAAATTATATTATAAAATGTCCATGTTCATGTCTAATGCGTTTATGACTGACTTGTAAACGCATTAGAGCTGGGCTGCCGTGAGTGATATAACCGGTAAAAATTACCTTTCCAAAGTGCCTAGCGGTCAATTTACCATAGAGGTGACGTTAAATTGGACACATCAAAGCGGACACTAACCAAATATTGCGGAGGTCGTTAGCATTTTGATGTCATGAAACTTGCTCTTTTAGGTAGATATTTACTGCTCGGTGACTCTGTTTATTTTTCAGAAATTATTAACATTTCGAGCTGCCTTTTCTTTATATCTAGCTTGTTTACGAAAATGGATAAAAATTTATAAAATCTAAAAGAAAAAATTGTACATAAATAAAAATATAGTAAAGAGTGAGTCATACTATTGTTTTATCAGTAATAAAAAAAAACGGTATTAAGTCACAAATAGTATATTGTTTTATTAGGATTAAAAAGTCATTTTTACTCCGAATAGAACATGCTATTTTTTTTCAAACGCCACAAATAATTTTTTAAACGATTTAAAGTTGCAAATAATATAAAACAGTTAAAAGTAATAACTTGTATGGAATTATATATCGAGAAACTATGGTTAACGATCGTTGAATTTGACACTTTAGGTCAGTTTAATAATATATTTTTTTTCCATAGCAACTGTTAAAATTGCCTTATATCTACCAAAAATAGTAGATAAAATAGTACTTTAACCGCAAAGGCAGACTAAATGATACTTTAATAGCGAGGATAGGTTAAAAACTTTATTTCTTCTCGCACGTTTTTTAATTGCTTCCATTTTTGAAAATTTTTGTATTCCATTTCATAAGTTATTCGGGATTTAAATGGAAGTAGTTTGGATATGGCGTTTGTCGCCTGAGCCTGAATATCTGTTGGTAATTTACTTATTTTGTTTTGAGCTATTTCGGAGCAATGAACACGAAAGAGAATTAAAAAATATTGACTCAAAACTGAAAACTAAAGAGACAGCTTTATTTATTTGTCAAATTACATAGAAACCAACGCCAACCCAGCACAATATTTTTTCTACTCGTAATAAATTCCTTGAAATAATAATTTCTGAATATTTTTTAAAACGTAACTCGCTATGAAAAAAAAATATTGTTTTATACACGACGATAAAATTGCATTATCGTCTCCAAAATTAATTCACTCGCGATTTCATCGCTCATAAATTAATCTTTTCGGCCGACGATAAAATACCATATTATCGTCTTGTATAAAAAATAACTATTCGTACTTTTATGCTTAGGCGTAAAAGTGCTTTACTTTAATGCCTAGGCGTTAAAATGACTTTTTATACTGTCAATCACGTCGCAAAAATTAAAGGTACATTCAGGCTGAGAGCGTCGAGCATCGCGTCGCGTTTGCGTCACGTCCGCGTGTCGAAATAGAATTAATTTACTTAACTTAAATTAGACCGTTCAGGCAGACAGCGTCGCGTTTGGTGTTGCGCTAGCGTCCGTTGAGCGTCGGGGTTTGAGTTCAATAGGGTGGACGCGACGCAAACGCGACGCGACGCCCGACGCCCTCAGCCTGAAAACATGGTTTTGAGAAAAATGTCAGGAAATTGTAAAGCACGAATGTATGTTGGAATTTGGAACCATTTTACTATCTCTATTAAGCTTAAATTAACTATCCTATAATAGCAAACCTGTCAAAATCAATTTTCGTCACTGTGGACCATTGGACATAACATACTAAACTAAACAAAGATGTTTGAGCCAAACTGCGTTTACGTGACATAACATCATTTAGCCCAGTACTGAGATCGGACTGATTTGATTTTAAACCGACTATTTTGTTTATTGGTACAGATAGGGTAAAATGAGAACGAACAAAGGGTTGGAACAAAGGGTGTATATCTCAAATATACCAATTTTGGGCTTAACATAGTTTGCTTCTAGATCTTTTTAAAGAAATAAACCCTCCACAAATGTATAAACATTATTTACAACTTCTTTGTTTATTTTCTGATAAATTATGTGTTATAATAAATTAAATATCAAACATATCAACATATTTGACCAGTAAAATCGAGCAGCAATTTTTTTGTGCCATAAAATTCATAACAACTTGCAATACATGACAGGTGATTTTTTTTTGAAAATATATAATCGTTTTGTCATAAATTCGGATTGAAGTCCAACCCTTAAAAATATTACCGAGTTTGGACATAATTGTGAATCAATGTAAAATATCGCTTTCAAATTTTGTTGGTTTTATTGCCCAATAAAACTTTTTAACGGACAGATTGTCAAATATACCTTTAATTTAAATCATTTCGCATTTTTGATGACATTTCAGTTCTAAATATAGTCTGTTTTTAGCCGATAAGCGAAATTCATAGTTATACAGGGTGAGTCTTCAATAATTGCAAATATTTTTAGGGATAGTATATTTCGACACCAGAAAAAATTAAATTTGTAATTTTTTTATTTATTTTTCAGTTTTAGTTAAAAACATAATTTCTTGATAATATTTACAAGAAAGAAAATCCAGAAAATATCCAGTGGTTCTCAAGATTTAAGCAAAAAATCTTTCTTTTTCAAAATTTCAAAGTAAAATAACTCAATTATTTTGGACTTATTTGAAAAACGGTAAAGAGAAAAGATGTTCTTTTATCGAGATCTACCAGTCCTACAATTTTTAAAGGGACATAATTATAATTTTAGAAGATGTTCATAAAAATTTGAACACTAGTTGATTAAACCAAGTATACCATTATTATTGCAAATTATATAATTTATCCTCTCATAGTACAGGGTGGCGCCTCTCATACGACGCGGTAGCTCCAAGAAGAACGGTAGTTTATATCGAAATGAAATTTTGGCGGCATATGTATGTTAACTGAAAGCATTTTATAAAAAATATATAATTATACAGGGTGTCCCCAAATAAAGTTACACATCAAAGTTGTGTTTTTCTAATGGAACACCCTATATATTAATTTGATTTTCGGATTCTAGGATAAAAATAAAGGTGAGTTTTTTATTAAAGAAGCATATACCTAAAATCTAAGGATTTTGATAGATTTCAAATTTTGTGAAAATGAAGAGTAAATTTTAAATTTCGATTTCTTCTTCTTCCTGTGCCTTGTGCTTAGCCGCACGTTGGCGATTGTCTGTACTCTTCATACAATGTGTAGAGTACCGTTTTCGGCTCTTCGAAATATGGTGGCTGCGTCGCTGATGTTACACCAATCCCGTATGTTTCTTAGCCAGGAATGTTGTTTTCTTCCTGGGCCTCGCCGTTCCTCTATTTTTCCTTGTAGAATCAGCTTAGGAATGTAATATTTGTCTCCTCTAAGGATATGGCCGAGGTATGAGACTTTCCTTTCTTTTCTTTTGATTTCTGAATTTCGATTACAGCTACCTTAATTTTAGTTGACCTTGTATAGCCTGATATTTAATTACAGAAATCATTGTATGTTAAACCAAATTAAAATTTGACTCGAAAAGTTATACAGGGCGAGACAAAATTAATATGGTTTGGTTTGGTATATATATATATGGTTTGGTTTGGTATATATAATATTAGTCACGAAATGGAACACCCAGTATATTTTTTCGGTGATCAATGGAAAATTTATATATCTTCAAAATATTATTAAGGTTACCTACAGTCAGACAAAGATTTTCCCAGATATTTTAATTTTTATGATTTTGCGTCAGTAAATCTTTATTATTTGAAAAAATCTAGGTGGCTGTGTGATACCTTTTGTTAATTTAACAAAAATTGAAGACTGTTGAGTAAAATACTCAAGGGTAATAAAAAGATACACTTTTAGAACATATTTTAATTATTACAGAATTAAAACTAGATATAAACCTATAATTATGCGACAAAAATTAGCTAGATGAAATGAAATGCTTAAAATGCTTCCTTTCCTATTAACTGCATAAAATGATTGTCTTTTCAAAAGGATCTTTTCATTTTAAAAGGTATATGTGGAGTTCTACCTCGAAGCTACAATAATTTCTCTCATGTTGTCGACACTAGTTGGTCGAGTTTTGTAAACACTGCCTTTAACATATCCCCATAAAAAAACAGACTAGATAAAATCAGGAGCATTTAAATATTCTATTAATTGGTGAATGCACACTGCATTCACCACTGCAATGCACACTGCATTCCCCAATTAATAGAATCATATCAATTCTCTCTGATGTAGGATAAGTTTGCATTTTCGGCAAATGTATGAGAATTTTTTTGTTTTAATTGACACAAAATGATAACTAGTTGTTAAAGTTGGACTAATTATAATTAGACAGCTATGTTGAAGTAACGTCACACAGTAATGTTGAAGTATATCACAGCCACCTAGATTTTATCAAATAAAAAAAATCTACTCAGATCAAATCATGTAAATGAAAATATCTAGGAAAATCTTTGTTTAAGGAGTAGGCAACCTTAATAGTATTTTGAAGAGACATGAAATTCTCCATTGAATATCGGAATAATATACTGGGTGTTCCAATTAAAATAAGAGAGTAACATGCTCTTAAAGGTGACCAATGTTCAATATTAATTTTGTCTCACCCTGTATAACATTTTGGATCAAGTTTTAATTTGCTTTAAAGTAGAATAGTTAATTTAACTACATATTATGCTATACCGGGTAAATTCCAATTTAGGTAGCTTTTATTGTAATTTAAAAATTGTTCTTTATTTTAGAAAATGTTAAATATGTCAAAAATCTTACATTTTAGTCATATATTTCTCTTATAAAATTCACCTTTATTTTTCTCCCCGAATCCGAAAATCAATTAATATATAGGGTGTTCCATTACAAAAAACATAACTTTGATATGTAACTTTTTTTGAGGATACCCTGTAGAACACTCTATTTTTTTAAAAAGTGCTCTGAATTAACCTACATATGCTCACAAAATTTTATTTCAATACAAACTGTCGTTCTCCTTGGAGCCTCCGCGACGTATGAGAGGCGCCACCCTGTATATGCCTATTTAATTTTTTGATTGTGTAATGGGCACTTTGTTTACCCACTTGTTCCAACGAGCTGCTTGAATCCATTTTTACTTTTGACCAAATCGGTGTGAGAAGTTGTGAAACTTGTTTCGGGAGAGTTGAATATCCGGAAAAATTGAGTTATTGAATGTCATTGCACCCAACAACCACGTAATTACGCCCTCCTGTACGTGTTAACATTTTTTCCACAATTTTATTAACATTTTAAATTGTCACAACGCAAAGCGACACCCAGTTCGGGTTCTTTTTCACTTAATTTTTACTACCCGAAACAGCGTTACATTACACAAACCTCGTACATGAGTGTTTTATAGTTTTAATAACTGCACTAGTAAACAATTAATAGTTATTTTTTATACAAGACGATTAAATGGCACTTTATCGTCGACCGAAAAGATTTCGGGAGACGATAATGCAATTTTATCGTCGTGTTGTTTTATACACGACGATATACATATTTTTTTCCATAGCGAGTTACGTTTTAAAAAATATTCAGAAATTATTATTTCAAGGAATTTATTACGAGTAGAAAAAGTGCTGTGCTGGATTGGCGTTGGCTTCTATGTAATTTGACAAATAAATAAAACTGTCTCTTTAGTTGTCAGTTTTGAGTCATATTTTTTAATTTTATTTCGTGTCGATTGCTGATTGAATTGGAGCCAGAAATGGATCAAAACTAAATAAGTAAATTACTAACAGATATTCAGGCTGAGGCGACAAACGCCATATCCAAACTAATTACATTTAAATCCCGAATAACTTATGAAAAGGAATACAAAAATTTTCAAAAAAAGGAA
>NW_022145632.1:0-6048 GCF_002938485.1 Sitophilus oryzae | reverse complement strand
TTCTCTACTCATGTCATGCTGACGTTCTGAAAAATATATTTGCCACTTTGTCAAAAGCAAAGTTGTTTTATACAATGTCACAATAACCTTAACATGTCAAAATACTTGACACATAAATATACACTGCTCAAATATTCGAAAAGAATGTGTAAAGAGTCGTATTCATTTTTTTGGAACCAGCTGTACATTATTAAATTAAACGATAAATTTGCTTTTGCCACACATTTTTTGTGCGAAAAAACCTAAAACCAAAGATTTTAAGACAAAAAATTATGGCGGAGGTCGACATTGTTTATGGTTGTTTACATTTTGAAAGCCACACACAGATATAGACTATTTTAGTTTCTTCACATTAAGAAACAGGGGCTGCTGAAAACGAGAAAATCTTGGACACAAATTGCAGAAAATATTTCAAAACATTTCCTCTAAAAGTTTTGATTCAGCATCGAAACATTTTAGAAAACGGCTAGTGCCACCACTTTGGAAACACATGTAATAAAGCCATATAAAATATATAGGTTTCGAAAATTATTAGAAACATTACCTAAAATGTATCCAAAAATGCTACTTGGGTATAATTAAGGAAAATCCTGATGATTTCGTCCATCTAGAGGCATCAATTCGAAACGTCGAGCGTCAAGCTGTAGCCCGTCCCCAATTATGCCGAAATCGACCTACATTTTTTTCAACATCAAATCCTTAGTCCCGCCATGATGAATATGTAAACGAAACGTCGCACAGTGGGGTATTTGACACAGATAGTTGATCGAAATTTTTTTATATAGACCTTATATAAATTATTGCTATTTTCAATTAAAGAGGAAATAATATGAACAAAATAAAGGATAATTCGTCGATTCTAAAAGAAAAAAGAAAAATCACTGTTCCAGTGTTTCCACGGCCAATGCCACTAATGCTAGTAGTAATATCGCAACTAATACTACTAATGCTACGACTGGTCCGCGAGCAATGCCCATACCACTAAAGTCGCTTCTAATACCAAATTCTATACTGCTAATGACACTAATGCGATCGCTTTGTACACAACAATGCCATCGCGGTTTACACCTCGCATTAGTATATCACTGATTGGCAAATTAGAGGAAACCAAGAATGTTTTTCTCATTTTATCAGCAAAGTCGCAAAAAGTCGCAGTATTTTATTTTACTGTATGAAATCCCAATGTTTACTAAGTAAAACGTATATAGACAACTAAATCTCTAAGTATAATAAAAATGTCACAAGTTTAATCAAATTTTCTGAACGCCTAACTTTTAGTTGCAAAAAATATCGTTGGTATAGAGAATATCAAAATAAATAATACGTTTTTGTAGAATACATACCTGCAGCTTGCTGAGCCATTTTCAATCAAAACAATAATATAAACGTAAAAAGAGCACAAGAACAAAAACAATTTATAATTTTAGACATAAAATTTAGCCATTTTCCTCTTATCTGTGAGAAGTAACACTTTGACGTTTCGTTGAGGAAACAAATGAATGCAACTAAACACACCCATAGCAACGCCATTCATGGTAGAGATGATTTAACTTATCATTTATCTTTTTTTGGAAAATCTTAAAGACATTTGCTTTTTCGAATTTCGATCACCTTTTTCATGCTAATACCCCACCGTGCGTGGTATCCAACTTTGCAGGGTGGGACCATGTGCACCGCCACTCACATAGCCTATCCACCTAATTTGGTCGCGATCGGACTAGTTAACAGGAGACATTCTTGGTCTTCTGGTAGTCGTTAAAGTTTCTATCGACAATGTTTTAAGTTTTCCAACGAGAAAAGTAATAAATATACTATTTTTATCTCTTAGTGTAATTTTAAGAGACAAATTTAAGAGGTTATATTATGGTAAAATAAAATTTATAATACACGAAACAAATTAGACAATGATTTTTCTATTTTTAGGAACAAGATTTGGACTAATGACTTTAAAAGTAGGAATTATACAGATGTTACTGAATTTTGAGCTTAAACCTTCGGCCAATACTCCAATACCCCTAATATATGACCCAAAAGCAATTATAGTCTCTTCCAAAGTTGGCCTACCAATGAAAGTCTTGCCTTTAAATTGATGACGAACAAATTTTATTACACTTGTATTCTTTACATATAGGTATGTTAGTTTTTGTATCATTTGTATTATATTTTATACAAAAAAAATATATTTAATAAATTACGTCTATTATTTAAAACATTTTTTAAAGTTGCATTATTTTATTTGTTGTTATTGAATAGAATAGTTTAAGAAGCAGAAAACTGAAGTTTTATTTTAAGTAAACTTCTTCTTGTCCAGGCCAACTTTAGAAGAGACTAGTCAAACCATTTATCTATAATAGTTGTTAATTGAAATTTAAATTTATATCTACCTGTTTGTTTAAAATATAAGTTGTTTATGTCTTTGAAGTACAGAGAAAAAAGAATATTAATATTAGATGCGCAGCCTTATGAGCAATTTCGTGGCACAAAACATGTCCGAGATGTAGCTGACGTTACCGCCAGAATGTCTGAGATTTAGTTTAGCTCTGCGCCGCTGCGCGCTGATAGTGTTTTACCATAGTTTAAGGAAAAGAGTAGTTGCACTCTCGCAAATATTTTCTGTCAGTTTTTGCAATCTGTCGAATATCGGCAGATTGCAAAGCGTTTCAGTTGAATTTCGTCCGTCGATCTGCGAGGTTCGAGCGTTGCGTCCCAGCACAGAGACGGATTGACAAAAAATGAGTGCCTTACTGTGTGCTGCTATTAATTGTAGTAATAATTCAAAAAATTGTTCTTTGAGTTTTTTTAGTTTTCCATCGGATGTAAATCGGCAAGCTGATAGTAATTATCAATTAACATTTAATTATATTTGTTTATTTTAGAAGCTGAGATATTATGTAATTAATTAAATGTTATTATTTTTTTTAGCATGTGGGCAGATTTTAAAAATAGTTTTTTAGATATATAGGTTGTCTCAAATATGCGCATGAAAATATTTTTTGGTCAGGGGATTTGCCATAAAATTTTCATTCCAATAATAATTTACGAGATAATTTATATAGATTGGTTTTTGAAACAATTTTACAGTAAATATTTTGTACATCTAAAGTCTCCGCAAATTATTCATATTTTTTAATTGAAAGAATTTTATAATAGCATAATCTCTTATAAATTTAGTGGACTGTATTTTTTTATGTTTGTTTTATCTATTTTTTATTATAAGTGGTCGTAATATAACAATACTCAATATATTATAGACAAAATATTGAGTTTATATTTGAGGGAAGAAAAGTGCCACACCTAGCTTTAAACCACCGTAAATATACAGGGTGTCCCATTAGTGCGAGGAAGTCCAATATTATCGTCGTTGTCGAAGATGTGAAAAAAGTTTTATTCATATGTTTCAAAAAAAAAGGTTTATAAAGGGGCGTATCCTAAAATATTTTATATATATTTATATACAGGGTTTCAGAAAAAAAGTTATGGTAAAGTTAGTTTTTTTTTAATTATTTTACATTATTCAATATAGGGTATTTTTTTATGGCGTCATCAAAATCGGAATATCTAAAATGGTATATCTCAATTCTTCAATCAACATTCTGTATTTTATTTTTCTGTCAGATGCAGAATTAAAAAGTGAATATTTTTTTATTTAAAGTGTTTCTAAAATTTTAACGGTTTCGCAGATATTCCCAGTATTATATTACATATGGCTCTTTCAACAGTAAATTTTTATCAAAGCCACCTAATATGATCTGTGTCTGATATTTTATCGTTGAAAATCCCATATGTAATGAAATATAGAAAATATTTGCAAAACGGCTAAAAATTTAAGAACACTTTAAATACAAAATTGTTCACCTTTTAATTCTACATCTGAAAGAAAAATATTATACAAGGTGTTGCATTTAAAAAAATGAGATACAACATTTTAAATATTACGATTTTGGTGATGCCATAAAAAATATCCTGTATACAATAAAGTAAATTTTTCTACACGAATTTATTCTGGTATCCTTCATGTTTAAGAAAACATAGCTACGTATTAATAAAGTTATATTCACTCTAGTTTTTTACCACTTTTCGTATTAACCAAAGTTTTAGTAAATAAGAAATAGAATGGCAACACCGCAGTGTGCTTTAAATAAAGAAAAAAAATCAAAAATCAAAAAAAAGTTGCAGAAAATCTCTGAAATAGATAATAATATAAAAATATGTCATTATATATTTTTTCCGCATTTCTTCCCATCAGAAGATTTTCAGATACAGAAGAATTGTTACCTACACGAAATGTGAAAATATTCTGTTTTGAAGCAAGTTTTTACTCAATGATCAATTTTTTTTATTTAATTTTATTGTGAACTCATTTTTTCCTAAATACATATCTGTGAAACTATGGCGAATGCCACGACTATACTTTGCCTAGTTAATAGGCCACGACTATACAGCTACGTCAGTGGTCACGGGAGGTGAGAACAAGATCATATAAAGTGGCAGAAAAAGAACAAAGGATTTGACAAGGTTTAAAACTACTAGTTTCCTTATACGATGGTTTTACAGCGCAGTGGATAAACAATACTGTATTATAGTTCTGCTTTCAGTCGACAGAGTGAGTGATTGCGGGAGACAGTGTTGCCAGAACTACGGTTTAATCCGTAGATTTACGGATTTTGGGTACAGTACGTTAATACGGATTTTCTATCACAATTTAATATAATATGTATTAAACAATTATTAAACAAATAACGGCGTTAGAGTTAGCTTGGAAATGAAGATCGCTGTTATTTCACATTATGTAAAATATTATGGTAAATTACAACAATCGTCATTTCCAAAGCCAACTAAACGACTTTTTCGATCATACGAAATATTCAGTACCTATAAAAGAATTTTTATTTTTGCTCATTAAGTTGCGTATCTTCCCAATTCTTTCAATCAACAATAATATCAATTTTTGCGATATTAAATTAAATGTACTTAAATAAAACTGACTCTCTCTGCTCTATTCTCCATTAAACTACAAGAAATGTATGTTTTATTTCATATACTTTTCCATAATGATGGAAACATAACATAATACATAAGTCTTAAAATTTTATGGAGTGTTTTATGAGCTTATGACTCGAGTTTTATAGATCTTTTCATTTAATGTTGGTTTGAAGATTGAGTCTGTGTATAAATGAAATATTTATATTGTATTTGTCTTGCCTAACGCAATAATTGTCTGAGATTCTGTAATTAACAATTAAATATTTTAAACTATTTACTAAAGCGTAATATACAGGGTCCGGCAATAGTGCGTCGGGCATCTGTACCTCCTAGAATAAAAAACCTGGGAATTTTGTTTGAAAGTGCAAACCTAAGTTATGTACTAGGATGTATTTTAGGAAAATATTTTAACTTCTATAGGGTGGCTCAAAAAAGTATAAGTATATTATTGCATTTTTGGCTTTCTTCCAGATCACTTTACATAATCCTAAGACATGAGTAAATATATTTCGATAATTTTAGAGATGTTAATAAATAAATAAAAATTATAGATTTTTCAGCCTTTCTTAAAAAAATTATTAATAATACAAGAACAGTCCTGAAATCAAAACTATATGAGATATTTACTTTAGATGCTCTGTCCTTACTTTGCTATAAATATGGAAATCGTAAATCAAAAAGGATGTTCAAAATTCTACGCCAAACTTTCTAAAATATAAAATAATTTTTCTTCGTTTTTTTAAATAGTATAGGTACCAAACCAAACCAAACACCCTGTCTATTATTTTTTCAATAGATAGAGAAGATAGAGAATTGTATTTAGAGTATTTCAAAAATTTTTAACGGTTTCTCAGATTTTTCCGGTTTTGTATTTCATATGGCATTTTCCACAGTAAATTTTCATCAAAGCCATCTAATGATTTTTCTCTTGCATTTTACCATTGAAAGCGCCATATGAAATAATACTGCGTGTATCCGGAAAACTATTAAAAATTTTGAAATACTTTAAATACAAAAAATGTTCATTTTTTAATTCTCCATCTAAGAAAAAAAGAATATACAGGG
>NW_022145631.1:16579-32164 GCF_002938485.1 Sitophilus oryzae | reverse complement strand
TTCCAAATAGATTTTAAACAGTGTGGGCGATAGACAGCAGCCCTGTTTAAGACCTTTGTTTATGCTGAATCCCTTTGATACTGTTTGTCCTTTCTTTACTTGGCTAGTGTTGTTCTTATAAAGTTCTTGGACAGCCTTAATTAATGTTATGCTGATATTCGTTTTTTCGAGGGCTTCCCACAATTTAGACTGGGGTACACTATCATATGCTTTCTTGAGGTCTACGTAGAGGAGATATATTTCTTGCCATCTTTTTCTCAATTATCTGTGTTAGCGTAAATAAATGGTCGACCGTGGATCTACCAGCTCTAAATCCCGCTTGTTCTTCAGCCTCCATATCCCGGTATTCCTCCTCAATTCTCTTTTTGACCAATTTTCCATAGACCCTTGAAACAGAGCTCAGCACGGAGATCGTTGGACTTTCTAAATCTCGTAAAAATGGTCAGAAAGTGTTTGGTGTGTGGAAGTTCTAATCTAAAGGTCCCCGAATTATCTTTTCATAGGCAAGTAAAGTATTTAGTTGTTCTTTTATTTATATTCAACCACATGCATACTTTCTGGTTAGATTTACTAAGAATATTGATACTTATTCGTACGGAGTGGCAAAATGTATTTTTTATATAATTTAGTTTTTGTGACAGTAAATATTCAATTTACTGTTCAAATATCTACATTTTATAAATTAATTTTTAAAATGTATGTTTTGCTCAAATTTGGCACGTGGGCGATAGGTCCTCGACAAGGATAGATAGAGTAGAAGCAACGCGTGTGCAATAAAAAAAGAAGATAAAGGGAAGTCGTTGATATGTTTGCGACAGTTTCCGTAGTGATTTACTTATCCACGTAAGTATATATGATCTAGGATTTCGACCCCAGAAACACGAGTATGAGAGTTTTTTTGCGATTTTTTTTTAATTTGGAATTTTTTGAAAAAAAAAATTTGGAAATGTTTTTAATTTTTAGTAAAAAAAACATAATTTCTTGATAATATGGCAACATAGGTAGTAGATTAAATTTACAAAAAAGAAATTCCAGAAAAGATCCAGTGGTTCTCAAAATTTTAGGAAAAAATAATTTTTTTTGGAAATTTTCAAAGTAAAATAACTCCGTTATTTTGGACTTATCTGAAAAACGGCAAAGAGAAAATATGTTTCTTTTATCGAAATCTATCAGCCCTGAAAATATTTGCACTTATTTAAGACTCACCCTGTATAGTTGTGTTGATCAATAACTATACAAGTCATGATAATCAATATATACGTATATAAAAACATGATATACAATCAAAATATAGTTAATAATACCCTAGAAGCATGTAAGTGTGCGAACACAGTGCAAGCAGGTTTGCCGCTTACTGGTAGCCAGCGCCAATCTGGGTACCTATTCTTGACATTGTTCGCAACTTTGCGTATACGCATCACGTGTATTGTTATAAACAGGGTATCCCAGAAATAAGTGCAAGTATTTTAAAGGGTGGTAGATCTCGATAAAAGAAACACATTTTCTCTTTATCGTTTTTCAAATAAGTCCAAAATAACGGAGGGTATTATTTTACTTTGAAAATTTCCAAAAAAAATGATTTTTTGCTCAAATTTTGAGAACCTTCTTCATGTGCCTTCTCCTCATCGGAGGTTGGCGACCATCAATTGGAATTCCTCCCTGTCTTGAGCCAAACGGATAATTGCACTTGCCTCTCCTATATTAAACCACTGGTGCAAATTCCGCAAGCAGGAAAACCGTTTACGCCCGATGCCTCGTCGTCCTTCAATCTTTCCCTCAACGATCAGCTGTAAGAAACTATATTTGTTATTTCGAAAAATATGACCAAAATATGCTGCTTTCCATCGTTTTATTGTAGTCAATAGTTCTTGGTCCTTACATATTCTTTCCAATACTTCGATATTTGTTTGAGAACCACTGGATCTTTTCTGGATTTTCTTTCTTATAAATTTAATCTACTACCTATGTTGCCATATTATCAAGAAATTATTTTTTGAAATAAAAACTAAAAAAAAATTGCAAAAAAATTTCAAAAATATTTTCAAAAAATTCCGAATTTTCAAAAAAAATATTTAGAAAAAAACCTCATAGGCGTGTTTCTGGGGTTGAACTATACTACCAGTTAAGTTAAAATACTTGCACGTATTTCTGGGACACCCTGTATATGGTTACATAGTAGCGCCGCGCCGCGCCGCCTTGCGCTTATAACCTTGAGAAATTAAAGCGTGTTATCAAATCGGTTAGTTCACAGTAAAAGCAGGTAGGAGCCGTCAACCAGCGTTCGTCGGCGTTCTCGCTTTTACCGGAACGAAAATGTATTTATTTCTGCTTTGGCAGGCGCCGACGGCGCACAGAGGGTGTTAAGAACTAAAAGTTGGCCAAAATTATGTTTTATGATTTTTTTGCTTTTTTGCTAGTAATATTAATTATTAGAGGACAGGGTGCTAATATGGAACCTCATTTTGTTTTTCCTACACAATATTTTTTCCTCTACTCTGAAACCCTCCGATCAAATAAGGCCACGATCAAATAAGGCCATTCTGTGCAAAACCAAGCAATTGGATGAGGATGCTAGAACAAGAAAGTAATTTGTATATTATAGACGATATTTGAGCGAGGATGGGTGTTATAGGGTAAAGACTATTTCCTTTAAGAATCTATTTAAATCAATGTTTTTTTGGCAGTGGCAAATATTCGCAAGATTTTTGTACATATTCCAAAGCTGGAGACTTTAAGCATTGAACGGATACTAATTTCTATGCGGAATATTGCCCAATAGTCTTACACCTTATAAAAATGCCTCTGATTTTTTAAATATAAAACATTATAAAGAAATAGAATAGAAGGAAACGTTTCAAAATAAAAAAAATATGGCATAAAACAGGACTTTCCAGCTGGCTCTGTATCCATCATGACAGTTATTATAAACAATTTGGTAAAAAAGCACTACAAACAATTCCACTTATTTTATAATCTTAGAAATTTTCAGAATACACTCAAGATAATTCATACTCTATAATTGAAATATATTATTTATTTGATAGTCAACTTACGACTTAAAAAAAAGCTAATAAACGCGCTTACATTTAGTATTTATAGATTTGTATTCAGTTAAGATAAAAAATGAAAAATAAAAATATTTCACTTTTGGCCAGGTTTATAGACCAAATACCCCTATGTGCGGGTGCCGGCGCGGCGGGAGCGGCGTTTGGATATGGTGGAGTTAGGTTAATCAGGTAAATTTCCTCTTAATTAACTACTTCCGAACCTGCTCGCATCTCCGAAAAAGCCCTATAACAATACACGGCATATACGCAAAGTTACGCATCACGTGTATTGTTATATGGCTTTTTCGGAGATGCGAGATGTGAGCGATATGTGGTCAAGAATAGGTCCCCAGAGACGGCGCTGGTTGCCGGAAAGCAGAAACCTGCCTCCACTATGTTCGTACCCTAACAGTCCACTTTGTACCATAAGTACTACTTGATAAGTACCATATCGATCGAAAAACAAACGGCGTCAGAGTTGGCTTTAAATTGAAAATTTATATGGATATAAAAAATGATGAATGAAACAAAATATAATTCATAGTTAATTGTCAAAGTGTTTTCAAATATTTACTTTTAACTTTCATTTCTCAGTTAATGAGCTTTGCTCTTGCGTTTCACACTTGAAGCGAGCATCCTCAACTATAAATACATCAGTTCTTTTTATTTTGAACAATTCCCACGCCCACAGGATGCATTTGAGACGGTAACCAAACAGTAGATTCGAGAAACTGGTTATTAAAGCGATTAAAATAAATCTATACTGATATATAAAATCCTTAAGTGACTGGCATACTGATTAATCACGATCCTGCTCAAACCACTCAACGTAAGAAGCTCAATTTTGGCATACAGGTTGATTCTAGGGTGTAGAGGTTCGATAAGAAGGGATTTTTCGAAATTCCGGTTCCAGGAGGGTGAAACCACCCCTCAAATATTACAATATTTATTATTTAAAAACGGTCAAGTTTTCGAAAAACGCTTAAACACGTATATTTTATTTTTGTTTTTTCTACATGGTTTAAGATTTTTTAAAAAATGTATACAGGGTGTTTGGAAAAAAATCTGGTCATTGATTAATCACGATCCTGCTTTAAACCGCTTGAAGTAAAAGCTGATTTTTGGAAAAACGGATTGACTTTTAGGGTGTAGAGGTTTTGATAAGAAGGATTTTTCGAAACTCGAATTCTAAGGGGGTGAAACTATCCCTCAAATATTAAAATATATTTTTTTAAAACCGGTGAGTTTTTCGGAATAAACTCTTAAACATATAGTTTATTTTGTTGTTTTACATATTTTAAGATTTTTATAAATTTATACCGGGTGTTTCAAAAATATGACCATTGAGTAATCACGATTCTGCTTAAACTAGACTGTGGGGTGTAGAGGTTCGATAAGAAGGGGTTTCTCGAATCTCAAATTCCAAGAGAGGGTGAAAACGCCAAATATTACAATATTTATTATTTAAAAAACGTTTAGGGGTCTTTCGGGAAAACGCTTGGACAAACATAATTTATTTGGTTTTTACATATTTTGAATTTTTTAAAAATCATACAGGGTGTTCCAAAAGTTATGTAATTTTTAACCACGATTCTGCTTAAACTGCTTGACGTAAAAAAACTTATTTTTGGCCAACGGATTTTTCTGAAAGTCAAATTCCAACGAGATGAAACTATCCCCTCAAATATTACCGAGTTATATAATAATATCGCCATATTGTTTTTTCTCATGCTGACATAAATGTGAGAAAATTTTATCCAGTTTGTATGTTAATGGAAATTCTTGTTTTGCTTTATCATCACCATTACAAATGATTAATTCGACGCGAACGAAGTCGCTGGTACACGCTAGTTTATTTATATTATATATTTTAAGAATTTTAATTTGTATATTATATTTTTTAGAATGAAGTCACAATTTTCTCAACATATTTATGTTATAAACGTATTACTGATTTATTTTATTCGTGTACACCAAACGTGACATTTTGTTGGCTTCTTCTGCTTAACATTTATTTTATAAATTAAATTAATATTTACACAAGATATTGTTAATGTTTATGAGAAGATATTTCTGTAATCGTTTGTTGTTACTCCATGCATTTTCGTAAATATTAAATAAAAACTTTTAAATAAGAAGCATTTTTCAGAGAATACGTTCAATAATTATTTGGATAATTACGAGGGGTAAACCGCAGAGGAATTATGGTGTACACTATGAAGGAATTCTACAGGAATTCCAAGGAATTCCATAGAAATTACTAGGAATTCCAATTATTTCCGTAAGAATTCCGATGAATTCCAAGGAATTCCTTAGAAATTTAGAGGAATTCCACAGGAATTAAGAAGAATTACAAGCAACTTTATAAAAAATTAACGATAGTAAACCATGAATATTATAATAGGTAGTACTAAATTTAAAGAAAAACGTTTTGCAGGCGATTTTTTACTATTCGTTTTTCGTTTTCGAATCGCTTCCAAAATTTTCCAATATCAAATATCTACAGGTTAGATATTCTTTTAATTTAATATTGTACCCTCAATTATATATCTAAAATATATTCCAATAGTACGTCCGAACCACCCTCGAGAAATCTACTTATAACGTTCCCTGATTTCGCCATTTTAAAGAAACCCTCATAAGATTTTTTTATTCAGTACTCAGAAAGTGTAAAGTTGATTTTTTCATTTCCTCGAAATAATACCTAGGTATATACTATAGGGAAATTAATACAACTTTAGGTGCACTTCTCAATGATACCATGCGTAATCTTATGGAATTTACTGGTGATCGTATTATGACGTGCAACTGAAGTTTTATTAATTTCCTTTCCTATAGATACGAGTATAACTAGGTACCTCTCATTTTCAAAAAATCCCGAGAAAAATTAATTTTAATAAGTAAGTGCCGACATATTTCCAGTATTTTTACCTCATGATCCCCTATTGGTACTAAAATTTAACTAAAAAAACGTAAATCTCGTAATAGTACTTTTTATTGTTAGATCTAGTACTTATAGAGACATTAGACATTTATAAAAATCACCAGAAAATTCATAGCGGAACTGCGAAACCGAGGTGGCAACGCTGGTTCAGACTGAAAGAGTTCCGAGTTCGTACCAAGGAATTCCAAGGAAGACCTTGAATGATTGACCTTGACCTTGAAGACCAGGAATTCCAAGGAATTCCGAAGGAATTACGAGGAATTCTGAGGAATTATTTGAGTAAAAGGAATTACGGTGTACACTTTTCCCTCTGCGGTTTACCCCTCGGATAATTATCATTTTCATTTTTTTTACATTTATTCCAAAGATTGTAGATAAATATTCGAGTACATGCGATGTTAATATGCGTTATTCAATGGTACGATTAATACCGTATCGAAAAAAAAACGATGTCAACGTGGCTGGGTATTGACTATCGATGATAATTTTGGCGCGGTCAATCTCTGTAGACGCCATTTACTAAAAATTGACATAAACTTGTGAAAATTTAACGCTGATTATAGAAAGATTAAAAAAGGATAGAACGTTTCCAGACAGACAAATCTACAGGGTGGTCCGAACTGTATTCCGGAAACTTCGTCAGCATATTCTGCAGATAAAAATAAGTAAAATAGTTCGTAAAGTCTGTTCAACGAAATCAGGGAATATTCCAAAAACAACATCCAAAAAATTACAGAAAATACAAGTTGCCTGTGAATTAAACTGACAGACACAACTGTCACTGTCAGGGATCTTCTTGTTGGACAGACTATGTAAATGTATGTCCGAAAGGGCTTAGTTTCGGCGATACAGGGTGTGAAAGTGTCATATTTATTTCGATTTTTTCCCAATCATTTCTGAAGTAACGTCAATGTTTGGATAAAAATTGTTGTCTGAGAGTTTTTTGACATGAGAAATTTGATTTTGATGGCAATATATGACATCAAAATTTGTAGGGGGCGCCACTTATATGTGTTTTAACTGTTATGAAGAGTAATAACTTTTCGTTCGTACCTGTATAAAACTATTGAGTGAAAAAATATACATCTCCGTGATTTTTAACGTAAAAAATGTCTCTTGGTAAAAATCGCTACGAACAACGGTTCTCAACATAATTATAATGGAAATAGTCCAATCAGGTCATTATTGACAAAAAAATAAACAAGCTGAGTAGACAGATATTTGACTGAACTGATAAATTAACTTATTATTATTTTTTAAATTAATCCTAAATTTTTCTTCGAAAAAATTATGATAAAACAGTTTCTGTTGAACTTTTGCCACAAAAACGATTTTTTACCTAGAGATCTTTTTTACGTAAAAAACATCTTAAATATATATTTTTTTACTCAGTAGTTTTATACAGGTACGCACGAAAAGTTATTCCTCTTCAAACGCATTAAAAAACATGTAGGTAGCGTCCTCTACAAGTAGGAGTCATATTGACATCAAAATCAAATTTATCTTGTCAAAAAACTCCCAAACACCAATTTTCATCCAAATATTGACGTTACTACAGAAATTATTTGGAAAAATCGAAATAAAAATTAAACTTCTACACCCTGTATCTCCGACACTAAGCATTTTAGGACATTCATTTATAAGAACTAGTGATGGGAACTATCGAATGAATTAGACTATCGAATGGTTACTGAATGAATGATTTCAACTATCGAATGGTTTTATTCGAATAAAATCATTCATTCATTTGTATACTAAAGCATATGTGACAACCTCGCCGTGCGACTAAATGGTTATCGTTGAGCCACGACTATCGAATGCTTTTGATAAATGAAATTTAGTATTCGTTTGATTTTTGTGTGCGTCAGTGCATTATTAGTTCTTCCAAATTTTTATAACTACGACGTATAAATAGTGTGCTATTTTTGCGTTTATTAAAATATTTAAAATACTAAAATAGTAGATTTTTTAATTGACGATTGTGTGCGTGTGGAGGTGGTCAAAATTTTTCCGAAAATTTGTGTGATTTTCCGTAGCCCGATCTTCCAATTATTTAATATTATATGGTATATGGTCTATTTTTTATTGGGAAATTTTGAGAAGTAGCAATTTTTAAGAGAGATGAGATGAACTTACAATTAATTTTAAAAATACATATTCGTATTTTAGATGTTTTAATTTTTAATAATATGAATTAGTTGAACTTAATAATCATATTTAAGTAATGTGGTTAAGTAAATGAGAGATTATTGAACTCAAACTATGGGGTGAGAAAATTAAATTGAAAGTTTTACACGTGCCAACTAAAAAAAAAGTTAACGATGTTTGTATTTTGTTTATGCTAATTCTCTTACATGTAGTTTTTTGCGAAGAAATATTTCATTTATTTTTTAAAGTAAATGCCAGTAAAAGTAAATATATTATTTTTAAATAGTAATATAAAGCACCTAATATAAATAATATTGATTTCTAATTTTTTATTTATATTTTCCTTCCTTACACTTAGAAAATTAATAAATGTTGATATTTCATGATTTTAAAATTTGTTGTTAATATAACAAATTAGTTCCGTAATTATTATTATTTAATAAACCAACGTTGCCAAAAAATTTAGAGACTATATTATTTTTAAATAGGATCTAATATAAATAATTTTGACATCTAATTTGTTGTTTATATTTTGCTACTACTTAAAAAATGCTTATATTAAATGATTTTTAAATTTTGTTGTTAATAGGTATATAACAAATTATTACTGTTATTATTATTTATTAAACCAGTCTTTGCTTAAAAACATTAAAAATCATTTTCCTACATCCAAAATAACAAGTATTATTGCAGTGTAACAACAGAATATTAATAAAAAAATGCAAAACATATAGACATACTATTCCTAACTAACTAAAGACAAATGTAAAATCGTTATTTTTGGGGCTTACTCAACCGGGTCTCACAATGCAAATTCACCTCAAATATCCATTTAGTTGGTCATTGGCAAGCACTCTCTCATTGTACATGAAAATAACAAAACAAACATTTACTGATCTGGATAAAATTGATAGTTAAATAGTAAGACTCACCCGGGGGTACTCCGCCCACTAGCCACTGACATCACTGAAATTCTATTCAATATATCCCATTCCATATCTTCCATCTAATTCAATTATTACTCGGATCTATTGGTTAATAATCTTCAACAACTAGCTAGTGTCACCTGAAATAGTATAGGGGCTTCCCCCGGACGCAACTCTGCCGCTAAACAGATTCGCATCCCAATCGAATAGGCTATTGGGTAGCTCACTATCCCAACGCCGCATCGTCAATCGAGAAGACATGGAGACCTCAAACTCTCAAGACCAACTCGAAGGCAGGAAGTCCCAAGAGGTTTTCTTACCGTGATTAAACGACCCCGTTGGCTCACAATCAAACGACTTGCAACTATATTAGTCAAAAGACTCTCAACCCCCAAATATCAGCTCTATGACAAAACACAACACAACACAGCCGGCCGGCCTATCAACGACTGACTGGCCTGCCGAGCTAAGCCTCCTCTTACATCACAATTTTACCCGATCACAAATATTTACATCGCTTGCCAATGAATCATACTGTTTTCTCTAATCGACTTTCAAATAGAGTGTTTTAGCATTACCAAACAAATAAATAGAGAGTTTCCGAAGGAATGCACATTGTTTATCAGAATAGTGAATAAATAAAAGCATTACTATGACGAACCTATTTTCCAAGTTTTACACAAACAATAATATTCTTTGCTAATATCAACTAATACCAATATGTGGCAACAGCGCCCTTCATAATGTATTTTCTGTGTAAATACTAGCACCTCAATAAAAAAAATAATGTGTCCTATCTTTATCTGACTCCGCAAAAAATCAAAGATGCCGGCTTCTTTCATAGCATTGCCACCGACCGGGTTTTTCGGAAAGAAACCTACGTCGCCGGGCGACAACTAAAATCCAGTTAATATTTTATTATAATCGATCCTGACGAATAAATGAATTTTCTAAATGAATGAATTTTATAAATGAATGGTTTTTGCTGCCGAATTACTAGAATACAATATTTCAAGGCAGATGACGCATCTATTCGATAATTTTTATTCGAATAGTTTTCAACGAATGTTTTCTTACAAGCTATCGAATTATTCGAATGAATTGCAACTATCGAATGTTTCGATAGTATTCATTCGATAGTTCCCACTACTAATAAGAACCCTTTTACTTATTTGTATCTGCAAAATATGCTGCCGAAGTTTCCGGAATACAGTTCGGACCACCCTGTATTCATTTTTACTCAATATAAAAATAAATTACAATCTTCTTAAGGCCAACTGACTGTACTTAAACGCCATTAAAAAGTAAAAAGAGTACGGGCTAAGTAAATGACGTCTAGCCAAAATTATCATCGAATGTCATTCCCCAGACGTCTTTGACGCCGTTTTTCGATCGTATGATATTAGAATCGTTTTAACACTATGTTGATATTAAATTTTCTTTTTAAAATAAGTTATTCTATCGTCAATTTAATATTATCTTGTATTACCATGGTAAAATAACATTTCAGACAAGTTTAACAACTTATAGAACTTAATCTAATCAAAGTTTATAGAATTAAACTTACCTGAGGCCTGTTAAAATCATCATAACATCGACTTTCCTTCTTCACACCAACCACAGGAGTGTGGTCGTATTCGTGTTGACACAGTACCAACGTCAATGTTATCGAAAACACTATAAACTCACTAACACACTTTAAACACTTCATTTTCAAGTCCTTCTTGGTCCTTAAATTCGATGACAGTCTTCTAATATTTTAATATTCTAGTAGTTTCTTAAAGTGCATGATGATTTGGAAAGTAACTCATAACTGGGAGTATCATTTATGTAACATTTCGCTTGTTTATATTTAGTTGTATTTTATGTAATCGTCCTCAAAAGAATCCAAATCACTTGATAAATGCTCTGAAAAGAAAAAAATAGTATATTAGAATTTTATGGCAAAGAGAAAAAGACTGTTTGTTGATACGACTGTGTTTGAAATTTTCGATTAGTGACATTTAATTAATGCTGATTGTTTTTTGTTTGACATCGGCGGTCATGGCAAGTGATGATTTGAAAATGTATGCCGTATGCAGTAAGTGAAATAAAAGTTTTTTTTCAAACGTCACAAAATATTAATTTTTGCGACAAGATGGACAATATAAAAATAGTATATTGTTTTATTAGGAGTAAAAATGACACTTTTCGTGGCGAGGCTGTATGTTTGACTTAGGCGAGGCACAAAAAGTCATTTTTACTCCGAATATGACATGCTATTTTTTTCAAACGCCACAAACAATTTCAAACTCTTCAAATAATATAAAAATATTTGAAAATCATACCTTTTTTGTAATTATATATTGAGAAACTATGGTTACGCTCTTTGAATTTGACACTTTATCTCAGTTTAATAATATTTTTTCGTACTTTTGTGCTTAGGCGTAAAAGTGCTTTACTCTTATGCTTTGGCCTTAAAATTACTTTTGAGTGAAATAATGGAACAACTTTTCGCTAGTAAGATCATTTATGAAATTCACTTAAATTAACTAAATTATATATTTTTTTTGCATTTTTATTTATTACTTGTCAAAGATTAGATGTCAAAGAATTTAGATACGTTAATTTGACTTACCTGCTTCAGTAGCGTATTGGATGTTTGTGTTAATAAATACTTATTATAACTTATCTATTTTTATTAGAATTATATATTTTTACAACAATTTTAATAACTACCAACATTTATTCACAAAGTAAAATAAAATAACACATTATTGAGTCTACCCCACGTCTACTCTACATCATAGTTTTACATTTTTTAAATAAAATTAGAACGGCACTGATAAACCGGAATTTAAGTCGGCCATATTGAGGCCCATCATGATGTACCTAAGATTTTTGATATGCTCCTTCCTTAGTCTTCTTATTATTCAAAGATATTAACATTTTCAGTTTGACGTTTTTACTTAAATTATTTAGTTATACAGAGTAAACCAAAATTAGTAATATTTTCTTTGACTTTTTATTAAAAAGGCTAATATTAAAAATTGAAGTGTGCTATCATTAATCAAATCGCGTTTTTAGATGAATACCACATATTGAGATATGTCATATACGGATGTTTAAATCGCTAATGCTACAGCTCCACTTGACAGTTTTCTGCCTTTATTTTTATCTTTTTACTAACTAAAAATTTAAAAAAATTAGGATATTTTTTAGCGTATAACCAACGATTTAGAAACTTTCTTATAATATAAAAATGTAGATTCTTATAGAGTCTTACAAATTGGTATTTCTATATCGGAGGTTGGTATAAAAATATACAGGGTGACTCCAAAATAAGTGCAAATATTTTTAAGATTAAGGATATGATATTTTGCAAATATGGAAGCGCAGAAAAAATACACTGGTTATCAAAATTTTAGAAATAAATCTATTTATTTCTAATAAAAAAATTCGATTATTTTGCCTTTAAAAACGGCAAAGAGAAAATGTACCTTCACTAACCGGTACGAAAACCCGAGTTCAAAATACAAGAAAACATTTTCGTGTGTTTTAAACTTCGATATACCGGGTCCGTCTCAAAATTGACCTATAACTTTTTAAATCTATTTTTCAGATTAAAAACGAGATTTGGTATGTTAATATATGACATAAATTAGGATTGATTGACGTATTACGTATTCCATTGTCTTTGGTCACTTCCTGTTTCACTGGAAATGACTACAACTTTTTATTTTTAAATAACAGCCTTGGTATTTTTTTACTTTATTCGATAGAAAATGACACTCTGAAGAGAATGACATGTCATATGCCAAATTTTAACATTTTCGCTTAAAAATTGTATTTTAAATTTCAATCTGAGTGCCATGGCTGTGTTAAAAAAACTAATTTTTAATCAAGGAGCCTTGAAAATATAGATTTGATCGTCTAATGTTTTTAGTGTCTTGTCCTGGCCGGTTAAAAGATACCGAAATCGTATTTTTAATCATATCCCAATTTTTTCAAATGGAAGGAGGGCGGTTAATTAGCATATTTGGAAAAAAAAATACGAATAATTTGGTACCACGCACTTGGTATTTCGTGTTAAATTGTCGTTATGAACTGCACGTTACAATTTCAAATAAACTATATGCGAAAATATGTGTTAAAACAAAAGTTGACATATGTACGATATGTCATTATATTCAGAATGTCATTTTCTATCGAATAAAGTAAAAAAATACTGAGGGTAGTTTAAAAATCAAAAACTGTAGTGATTTCCGGTGAAACAGGAAGTGACCAAAAACAATTGACTACGTCAATCAATTCTAATTTATGTCATATACTAACATACCAGATCACGTTTTTTTTATCTGAAAAAATAAAAAGTTATAGGGGGTGAGCCACTCTTTTGAAACGGGCGTCTGGTATATGGTAAGGCCTTTTACCATTTACAAATTTTACAAATTCTATGCAACACCCAAAGAAAATTATTTAATTTTATCAAATTATTTAGATAATACTCACACTATTAAAAAATGATTTTTCAATTTTCACAACTTCAACAATTTCACAACACTGACCTTTGCCCGGCTTCTCTTATCCACGACGCCTTTTGCTTCCCGTCTGGCTCTATTTTTTGGCAAAGTACGTCCAAATCCAAGTTACCAACAACCACAAATGCCGCAACGAAACAGTCCTAACACCGGCAATCGTTTCTGAGTCTAGAGATCATACATCTAGAGAGCTCCTCGATGCCGCTGCATCGAAAAGACGACGACAACGCGACGTTTCGACGACTCCACAGTGCACCATCAATGGGATGCGGCGTACAACGTGAGATCCAGATGGCGACGCGATCTGAGAACGGAGACGATATCGCCGAGTTCTGGGGGTACCACTGAGAGTACGGCCGGCCGCGAGCTATCCATGCAGTGGTGGCGTTTTTAGTTATTGATATTTTTTTCATCAACAACAGCGCTCATCATAACGTTGACACAAAACACCATGCAAGAGTCAAGCATTCTTAAATGGTTTGCTTTAAAAATAAAGTAATGTACAACGAACTAGGTAGTGGAGAGAAAAGACATTCTAATAAATAACACTGGAAATAGTAGAAAAATATATATGTTTGGGACAACTAATACACACCTCATCAGATTCTCTACTATCAGAAATCAACAGAAGAATTAAGTTAGCATGGAGTACTTATGGAAGAAACTCAATCATATCCGAATCTAGAATGCAGCTTTAACTAAAGAAGAAAACATTCGACCAATGTGTACTACCAGTCATGATTTATGCATGCGAAACCTGGATACTTAAAACGGGCATTATAAGGAAATTACAGGTCGCACAACGCTCAGTGGAACGAAATATGCTGGGAATAACCAAGAATGACTATAAAATAATAAAGTGAATACGATAAAACACCCAGGTAAAATGTCTTCCACATAATCAAATTCCTCCAGTAGCGATAGGCAGAAAAAGCAAGAAGGACAAGAAGAATACCCCTGATAAGAAGGACGGACAACAGATGAGCCACAAAAATTACAGCATGGTACCTACGAGGAATTAAGAGACCTAGAAGGAGACCAAACCTGAGATGGGACACCATAATATTAGGAAATAAGCAGGGATACCGCATAGCCAACAATAGACAACCAGTATGCCCAATTACAAAAAGAGTATCTAAATATGTGGGGGTGGCTACACCATAATTAGAAATGGTTGAATACGCTGAAAATGATGATGATGATGATGATGATGATGATAAAAGAAATATTTTCTCGAGCTTTATTATTTGCAGGCAACTTAAAAATATTTCATACTGTCAATAGTGTTAAAGATTGTCTTTTATCCAACAATTTTTGGAAAAATTACTTTCTTGGAGCAAACGAAATAACTTACCTTTGAACATTAAAAAGTGTAATAAGATCACTTCTTCTTCTCAGAGTGCCGTCTTCATTGTTCATTGAAGGTTGACAACAATCTCGGCGAACATCTGACGATCTTGGGCAGCTCGAAATAACGAGTGTGCATCCATACCCGTCCAATCTCTGATGTTTTTCAACCATGAATGCTTCTTTCTACCTATACCCTGCTTGCCCTCAATTTTTCCCTCCATTATCAATTTTAACAGCTCATATCTACTTCCACGCATTATATGACCCAGATAGACTGTCTTACGTGTCTTGGCTATGTGCACTAATTCTCCTTCGCATTGGGCTCGCATCAGCACCTCTTCGTTTGTGACATGTGCCGTCCAAGGTATTTTGAGAAGTCTACGAAGAATCCACATCTCAAGGACTTCTATTCTGTTAATGGTGTTAACCTTTAAGGTGTTAACCTTCCATCAAGCGTGCATAATGTTTGCAAATGTTCGCGAATGATCAGCAATATTTGCAAACACATTTATTTGTCCGGTGGAGATGTTATTTAGAATGTTTGCAAACGTTCGCGAACGGTCGCAAACCGATTGGCGATGTTCCGGCCGATGTCGGTACATCAAAGGGATTTGCTGTTTGTGAGCGTTTTGTGGAAACAGGTTTAAACG
>NW_022145631.1:0-7878 GCF_002938485.1 Sitophilus oryzae | reverse complement strand
CTGTAGTACTAGTCCAACGTCGGCACAACGTTATAAAAACGTTTAAATTTATTTTAATACCCAAGGTAGGGAGCTAACTATTTTTTATAACTAATCCAACGTTGTGTTTAGTAAACATGTGGTCGCAAGTCGTGAAAATGCTACTTGGGTATATAAATGATATTGTCGCGACCTAGCTTGGGGGTTGTTTGCTAGGATCGCTTATACCAGGTTCTCTCTTTTAATCAAAACAACCATTAGAAAAGAAATACATTTATTAAATAAAAGTGTACAGTGTGGATAAAAATATCAGAACAATTTCAGGAAATGCCAAAACTTAAGGATATGCTCAAAGGAGTACTTACAGGAACATCTTCAACGTCTTCGCTGTCTTCTTACTAACCATTTGAATAACTACCGATTAACTAGCTACTGATTAACTGACTGTCAACTGTAATGCAACTGACTAACCATTGGACTGACTAACTGCAACTAACTAACTGACCTCTGCTCTCTTCAGCATACTCTTTTTATATTTCCTATCCCTCGTGGTCATCGCTGGTTACGTCGTTCAATAGTTTTCTATTTAATTCCATTCACCTGGCTATGATCATGAGGAAATCGAACTTATGTAACCTGCGTTTGATTATCGACCCGAGATTGTTTTATTTTAATTGTTCAATTTAATTCAATGTTATTTAAAAACATATCTGGGTCGATGTCATGCAGGAAACCGATCTCTTGGACCTACATCAAATTGGTTTACTAGAATTATATTTTACATGATTTTTCTCAATTTGATATAAACCCAAGTTGACATTTATTTAAGTCTTGACAATATTATAAAACAAATCGGGATTTCTACTACCAGAAATCAGAAATCAACAAAAGAATTAAGTTAGCATGGAGTACTTATGGAAGATATCCAATCATATTCCAATCTAGAATACCGCTTTATCTAAAGAAGAAAACATCCGACCAATGTGTACTACTAGTCATGACCTATGCATGCGAAACCTGGACGCTTGAAAGGGACATTATAAGGTCGCACAACGCTCCTTGGAACGAAATATACTAAAGACCATAAAAGAATGGAGTGGATACGACAAAGACCCAGGTAATAAATGTGATCCATAGAATCAAATTCCTCAAGTAGCAATGGGCAGGACATCTGGCAAGAAGGACATACAACAGATGGACCACAAAAATTACAGCATGGTACCCACCAGAGAATAGGTACATTAAAGAAATGCTAACTTCATGTTAAAAAATGGAAACAGACGCCACCTGGTGTCGCCTGGCAGTACTAGCTAAATTGAGGGGAATTGGAGGGGCGGGGCTTAAAAGAGGGGAAATTTTTTAAAAAATATTTTTATAAGTATCACTGACTTACTGTTTAAAGTTATTAAACATATTTTTTATTACTTTAATATAATTTAATGTATTAAAAAATATGTCTATTAACTTTACACAGCAAATCAATGATATTATTAATGGCTTATTATTTCAGAGAAAATTCATAGTAAATTAAATTACATTAGTAAACAATATCATTTTATTTTTTAGAGCTGCGATTTATATTACAATAATATTGAAATATATATATTTTTTAACAATGAAAAAGAATATCCCGGAACCTGAAAAAGAAAGATGATCAATTAATGACTTAAATTAGTTCAAAATACATTTTGCAAATAACTAGTGAATTGGACAGATAAACATACTATTAAAAAGACATTTTAGTAGTATATTATCATCTATTTACTGATAATACATAAGTATATAATAGGTAAATAACATGCATAAGGCACTATGATACAACTACCTGTATCATGATAACACACTAACATCACAAAAAATATATGCTAATTTAAATTTCTTTAATGGTCTAATGAAACACTATCTAGCCTCAATGCATGCCATTCCAAAGGCAAAAAAAACTGTTATACCAAATAAATATAAGCTGAATAAAACATAAACCAAGCCAATGTGCATAAACAACCAAAAAATGCATCAAAAAATACTTTTATCAGATCATGCCCTTGGATATATTATGTATTTTATATATCGCACATCCCGTTCAAAAGTTTACTAACTCAAAATAGAGAATATAGAGAACATTGTCAGGAGAAGTAAAAGAAAATTTAAGTTAACGCAATATGCTCCTTTTTGCATATTAATGGCCAAATAATGTAATGTTGATTTAATAAAAATTTAACTGGCATCCTTCTGAGGTATAAATCAGATTAAAAGGACATTGTTTTTGTAATAATTGTTTGTTCTGTAAACATTTTTTGAAGACAATACAGTTTTGAACGGGCTGTGCGATATAAACAAGGATCTTACTATTATTTGAGGTTATAAAGTATTTAAATAATATAAAACATAATCAAAATCATTTGTCATCATAAATTATAAAGGTACTTACGTGTTTTGATATTATTATCAGGAAATAATACGTTTTGTTAAACAGGTACGCTGCCAGGCAAGTTCTAGCGGCGGGTCTTTGCAAAAGTTGAAATCTAAAAATACAAAAATACGTTACATCTTAGTTGTATTTACGAATAAAGTATTTGTGTGTAATTTCTGACTTACCAGTTAACTGAATAATCGCATTAAATACATCCAAATGGTAATTTAATATTGTAAAAAAGCAAAATTGTTTTAAACCACTTGCCAGGACAGCCCGGCCAGCTTCTTTGTTGGCAAAATGGCTGCGGTATAATGATTTAAGCAATGTGAGTGACAAAGAAAGCCAATGCCTGGCAGATGTTGCTTTCTTTGTCGTTGGTCCTGGCACGTTTACATTTGACTGTTGCCTGTTTTCCCATACAAGTGACACCCCCGTGGTACCCACGAAGAATTAAGAGACATAGAAAGAGCAGGGATAACTTGAGCCCGCGTAGCCAACAATAGATAATAATGGGCCCAACTACAAAGAGAGTATCTAAATATGTGATGGACGCTACACCATAATTGGAAATGGTTGAATAAGCTGAAAATGGTGATGATTAATGACGATAAAAGAAATGTCTTGTCGAAGCTTTATTATTTGAAGGTGACTTAAAAATATTTCATTCTGTCAACAGTGTTCAAGATTGTCTTTTAATCCAACAATTTTTGGATAAAATATCTTATTGGGGCAAACGAAATAGCTTACCTTTGATCATCAGAAAGTGTAATAAGATCACTGTCAATCTAAAAAGCAAGGTAATAATTATAGTTATTAATGATACAAGTTCGTTACGAACATCATAATGAAATGCGTGTAACGTTTGGTTTGGTTTTCTTTTTTGGTATCGTTTACATCGATAAATCGTTTAAATTTTTATAGGCCCTCGGGACAGACACTTTACTCTCGGTAATTAACCCCTTATAATTCTCTTCATACATAAATAACTATTTTTAGGGTTCCGTACCCAAAGGGTAAAAACAGGAACCCTATTATCAAGACTTCGCTGTCCGTCCGTCTGTCACAAAGCTCTATCTTATGAACCGTTATAGCTAGACAGTTGAAATTTTTACAGATAATGTATCTATGTTGCCGCTATAAGAACAAATACTAAAAAAAATTAAATAAATGTTTATAAATAAAAAAGTACTTTCACTAAACATTATCTTTTAAGTAAGAATTTTACATAGAATCTTTCAAGTCCTCGGTGGCCGCGTGGTTTAAAGCGTTAGGACTTTACGCTGCTGTGACGTTGAAGCCGTAAGAAGGCAGGTTCGAATGTCAAGGCCTTTTTTAATCGTTTTTTTTTAATTTTTACATATTTTTACATATTTATTTTTACTTTTTACATATTTATTATTGATTAATACAAATTTTAGTAATGTGTTTCTTCATTTTTTTTAAATTACTTATACGCGCATTCAAAATTTCACCTAAATCGGAAAAAAGTTTATAATAATATAGTGTCTAATGTTGTATAGATAACGAAGGTACGGAACCCTTCGTGCGCGAGTCCGACTCGCACTTGACCAATTTTTAAAGATATGTTTTTGATTTATAATTTGGTCTATTAAATCTAAAAAATTTTCGTCTAAAACAATGATGGCAAAATCGTATCGAATCTAGCGGCATTGTGGCATGTCTGAAATCGAGGCGTTCGGTATTGTACCGTTCGGTAATTTATAGTTGTCAAGTTTCCTGATTAAAGATCTACCAGTACGTCTATGACTTTTGTATCTGTCAACATCTGGACATCATCTTCCTCCCAGACTCGCCGAAATCTGACGGACCTTTTCGGGCCCTCGTTCCCCTAAAATACCAAGAAACGATTTGCCACTGGCGGTGGTCGTTTCATCGACATAGCATTTACGGGCCATAAACGATCGTCGGACCGTTGCAGGACCCGAGATAGCCATCGGCCTGCCATCTACACATCTAAATTAATCATTTTTAATTCGGTAATCGTGAGAGGAAATCAGGTTTTGGTTGGCTGTTGGTGCACCTGTTAAATTAATTTAGCCATGTTGCCAGAGTTTGGTTAATTCTGTACTACAAACATATTTTCTATCTATATTTACATAATTCTGTTAACTTTAGGAAATATTTTATTTTTTTTTTCATAGCAACTGTTAAAATTGTCTCCCGAAATTAATTCATCTGATGATCCGGAACAATTAAGACCAACCGATTTGACAGTTAGTTTCAAATTGATAGTTTTCTTTAAAGTGTTTGTTTAATTTCCAGTTTTTCCTTTCAGGAGTAGTGATGAACGAAACTGATCTTGATCTTGCGGCTTGGTCTTGGTCTTGCACAGAAAACAAGACTAAAATATAATTTGTGTAAAAAACTGGAGCTTTCTGGTTATTGCAGCCACTTCTTCAATTGCGCCGATGTGTTTAGTTTGTCAAGTAAATTGGGTATTTTTTTGGAACAAAATATACAAAGAATATTCTGCCAAAACTATTCGTCATTTCGATACAACTAAATGATATATAATAATATTTTAGCCCGTAATAATATTTTCCTCTTAAACCTCTGTATTATGGGCAACAAAAAAATGACTTACGGTCATCGTAAACCCCTCTCTCGGACATCCCATTAATAAAACACAACGTATTATACCTAGCAGGTAATATAGAATATATATATCCGTACAAAGAGGTGCGGTTCATTATTTCAATCCCGCTAACGACTTGCATGCGTCCCGTTTCGTCCCGCCGCCTGTTCCCATCCTTCCTTCTTTTTATTTTCATTTTCTATACGTTCTTCCTGTCCGGCGCTAAATAATTACCGCTAATTACTTTGCGACATGTCAGGATAATAGTTCTTAGCCGGGATTGCGACCAGTGTGCGGCTAGACTGGCCGAACAGGTGAGTGATTTTACTACTGTTTTTTTTCTAAAACATAATTTCTTGGAAACTTTACGTTCAAAAATACAGAATATAATAATAAATATTCTTTATTTTCAATTAGTTGTATGGGAGGGGTGAAATTAATCGCCTTCTAGATCTAGTGTGTGCCCTTTTTGGGTTCCCGTACCCAAGGGTAAAAAAGCAGGAACCCTATTACTAAGATTTCGCTGTCCGTCCGTCCGTCTGTCACAGAGGTCTATCTTATGAACCGTTATAGCACAGATTATACAGATTATAATCTTTGTTTTTTCTTTATTGTTTTTCGTGGTTCCAATTTTCGGAATCGGGCACTAGTTAGGCGACTAGTTTGCGCACATAGCACGCCCACTTATGGCCTCTAAAATTGTGCACAGCGCCTGACCGTCACAGTTATTAGAGAGATATCGGAAAACCGAATAGCATCATCCAGTATTTACGCGTACCTTATCATGGTAACGATATGCGCGAGTCAATTTTTAACGCAACACCCGCTAATAACGTTACCGCCTGACGTAATTTGCGGATCAATTACGCCAGGCGCTCTTTCTAAATAACCTCTGATAACGTTTAAAAATTGCTTAAATGGGCATGTGCGGGTATTTGACAACCGGAGCCGGCCGGCGAGATCTTTTATTTTAGGTTATGTTTGAATTGTTTTGAATTTAGTTTTATTAGGTAATTTGATATTTAATTAGCTGGGATTAGTTTTAATTAAATAAATATGGCTTAAAATATGGATTCCACCTCTTCCAATACTAAAGAACCTATAAAGAGTCTTAGGTTTACAGCAGATGACGACTTAGCCCTTCTAAGAGAATTTGTTGCTTGTTGCCCTAAACCCATTGGCAGACGTTGAACAATAAAGCACCGGAAATAAGCACTTTAGCCCTTTAGTTTTAAAATACTTAGTAAACAAAACAATTTCAAAGTTTTAAATTCAAAGTTAGGTTAAGTTTAAATAGCGGACGCGACGCGATCAGGATTCTTTCCGATCCGATAACTATAAAATAAATGAAAAGAGTTAATACCACCTCACGTAAAGGAAATAACACCTGGCCTTATTAACGTCCATGCACGCTATTCGGTTTAGCGATATCTCTCTATTACGCTGTTTATTCTTATTTTACGCGAGTTTATTTTTGCGCACAGGAAATTTGACTCGTTTGCACATCGTCATAAAAAACAATTTTCGTACCACGAATTTAGGGACAAGATTTTTATCTGTATACTTATAGGCTACCTAATCTCTGGTTATAGCTAGACAGTTGATATTTTTACAGATAATGTATCTATGTTGTCGCTATAAGAACAAATACTAAAAACACAATTAAATAAATGTTTATAAATAAAAAAGTACTTTCACTAAACATTATCTTTTAAGTAAGAATTTTACATAGAATCTTTCAAGTCCTCGGTGGCCGCGTTGTTAAAGCGTTAGGATTGTGACGCTGCTATGATGTTGGAGCCGTAGTAAGGCAGGTTCGAATCCTAGTCAAGGCGACTTTTTTTAATCGTTTTTTTTTTAATTTTTACATATTTTTACAAATTTATTTTTACTTTTTACATATTTATTATTGATTAATACAATTTGCTATAATACGCGCATTCAAAATTTCAGCTAAATCGGAAAAAAAGTTTATAATAATATAGTGTAATGTTGTATAGATAATGAATGGTACGGAACCCTTCGTGCGCGAGTCCGACTCGCACTTGACTAATTTTTTAAGATATAACTCATCATACAGCCTCAATACTTTGACCAAAGCCAGTATCTGAGACGGTTATTTGCGCATATTTGAAGTGAAACTTCTTCTTATTTCCATCTGTCTGTCTGTCTGTCTGTCCGTCTGAAGACTCCATTTGGGTATCTCTATCCACGTGCCTAGTTTGGTCTGTTTGGTTCCAATCGACCCAAGTATTCAACTGTAAATAGTTAATTCTATCATCCGGCCGGATAGCCCTGGCAGCTGTGGCCATTAAACCAATATACTACTTCTACTACTATGTAGTCTGCAGTTTGTTTTTGTTATTTTGTTTATTATTCATTATTTATAGTGATTTACAGTAATTTTATTAAATTATACTAATATTCTCGTTGATTATTGGTTTGAAATAAATATATATATAAATGAGCTACATGCTTTACCTATGTAGACCGTTATTCAGAATCTATAAACCTATCGATGAAAATTTGCATGAAATTTTACTTCTCCAAAAAAATTAACACATTAACAGATTTTAACAGAAAGTCAACGGTTTCTTGTACACGTATCTGTTTTAAAAAAGTAAAGTGTTCTCGAATAGTTGAATTTAAATATTTTAAATAGTTTTTTTTCTTTATTCTTTGTATTTTTATTGCTTCCGACGACGGAAAGAGATAAACTTTCCGAAACGTTAAGCATTTTTTTCTTTGTTAGGCAAATTTGTATAACTGTAAACATAACTTCTGACAAGCAGTATTTTCTTGCAGTGCAGTGGCGAAATACCCATAAAGGATTTTTTTGGAGAGATGAATCCGCCACATAGGTATAGACATTTTTTATCAAGTTTATTAT
>NW_022145630.1:23714-25621 GCF_002938485.1 Sitophilus oryzae | reverse complement strand
AGCGAAACGCGCGTCCAGTGTAAAAGTAAAAGTGTTTTGGTGTATTGTGGTGATTTAGTGTTTTTATTTAAAGTATACCCAAAATTGTACAATAGCTAATTCTTATCTGATGTTAGTAATGTATGGTAATCGCTTCTTTGATTTTGGCTGATAGGAATCTAGTTGCGTAGACAGTCGGTTGTTGATAATCCTAGTGAAGAGCTTGTATAGATGCGAGAGAAGGCTTATTGGTCTATAATTCTCTATATTTGTAAAATCTCCAATAGAACAAGTTATTATAATTTGTTTCAGGGTCTCTTCTCTCCCCATTCAGAGTTGACTTTCGGCATATTTCCATCAATCTCATTGTTTACATATGCGATCTCAGAATCTATTCATCCCTGTATACTTTAGTGAGCATAGGCGCTCCAATTATGCTAAAATTTAAGGGTATTGTAGTTCTAAGTTTGGATGATCCCACCACTAAGGGAAATTAAAACAACTTTTGTTGCACGTCATCAATGACACTATGCGTCGTCTTAGGGAGTTTGCTGGTGGTCAACCAGCAAATGGTCAATGATGTACAACCAAAGTTATTTTAATTTCCCCATAGTATATGTATTCTCTTCTTGATCTGAAATTCAGCACAGAATTAGCAGCGCTTCAATAGCATTCTTGAAATTAAAAGACAGGGTTTTCTACAATCATGATTTGAGCACAATAACAAAACTTGCATTGTAGAGAGCAATAATATTCCCCATCATGTTATATGGAAGCGAAACCTGTGTGCCCTACCTCCGGCACATGAACGTATTAAACCACTTGCAACAGAGATACCTTAAACAACTGTTAAGGATCAAATGGTATCACCATGTCTCAAAAGTAAATCTCTCTGAAATCTCTTCTTTACGGTGAGCTTATAGATCGTAAGAGGAAACCGGGTGGACAACTCAAGAGACACAAGGATATTTTCCATAAAAACTTAAAGGGGATAAGAATGCAAAATCAGTGGGAGGAATCAACGCACAACAGAACGCAATGGAGAAGAACTGTAAACTCAATTAATAACGACAACCAAAAAGTAAAGAGGCAACAAAGTAATGAGATTTTTGAATGCCCGGAGTGCGGAAGAGAGATAACATCATGTATCGGGTTTTTCAGCCACAGAAAAGCTCATGAAAGAAAACGCCTGGCATAACCATCTTCTGATGCGTGTCAAATACTAAGTAATGGTAATGATGATGATGATGGTGGATGATCCCACCAAAATGTTCATGGCATGTTCCATTCCTAAAACACTTTTTCTCTAACCCATTGCATAGCCTGTCCACTTGTAACCACAGTATCAAATGAGCATGATAATTTCCTCTAAAATGGCGTTTTTCCACTGTCTCAGTAAAATCGAGAAATCTCTGAGAGTTATGGGATCTCTTAGCGTCATACAATAGTGGACGATATAAAGAATAGAAAACTCATATAGTATGTTCATATCCAATAATTGGCAGAAGTAGGAATCCCAAAGCAAACCGGAAATCTGAAGGAAGAAGAAAACCGGGGTAGACCGAGAAAAAGTTGGCAGGAGGGATTTGAAAAATTTATGGAGGAAAGAACTCCTGGAGACGGTGTCACAAATTACCTATAACAGATGCGAAAGAAAGCGACTGCATCGGAAACCGTTCGGCAAACCCGACACGACTATTGAGTGGTGTAAATACACCAGTCGTTTAGTCCGGAAACCCATGCTGCGTCGTATTCGCTTGCTGGAGTGACATAGTGCGTGGTTATATGTTTCTTTTTAAAAACGCGTGTAGGATTTTTGTTGAACTTTTGAACTGTTATTTCTAAGTTTTGGTAATTTGTATATCTTATTTAAAATGGGATACAAATGTGTTTATTTGTAAGGAAAAATAAGATATTTATAGTATAAA
>NW_022145630.1:0-9062 GCF_002938485.1 Sitophilus oryzae | reverse complement strand
AAAGTCTTCTTTCAGTACCTATCCATCCGAACAAATGGCTTGGAAAAAACAATAACCATATATTATTTTAAAATTTTATTGCGTCTAATATATCTCATCCATTGTATCGATCAAGACAATGAATCGATCGAGGCAGATGGTAGAAAAAAAATATCTAGATGTTCTTCAACCTGACCGTCTAATTGTCTTCAGCTACTGACCATATAACTCATTGAAAGCTGAACAATAGGATAATTAAAATGCTACAGCCAGTCGTTAGTATACAGGATAAATCAGAAGTATTAAGTATATATTTATTTGCATAGTTTAATGGCGTTATTATATTGCTATATTGTTATATATAGCATTTAAAAAATTCTTTGCACTTATTTGCAGTCAGCATGTAATTTGAATTAGGGATTAAGAAATTTTAGTTGTACCCTACATTCCAACTTTATGCCAAATTCCGTGTCTTGGTCTTGCGGAAATCTTGCACTAGTCGAGTTTTGGTCTTGGTCTCGTTCATCACTATAAATGAATCACAACCTACACAAAACTAGTTTTAACATCACCATATAACGCTATATCCAGTCTATATATGCTATATCTTTGTATTGGATTTTAACTTACCTACATCTAACAGTAGAGATTAGACGGTGTGACTTCTGGATATACTCACCGGCAACGGTACGAAAACGGGCACTTCAACATTTTCATTTATTTTAGTTTTATATATTGTGTTCTAGTGTGTCGATTTTGATAATTTTTTAAGCAGTTTGTAGCTTTTTTTTTGTAGTAAATTATTTGATTTTTAGTATCCTTTTGTAAATCAAAAATGAAACAAGCCATGTGTCAATTATACGAGGGAAAACAAAATATTAGTATAATGGTAAAAATTTGACAACAAAAAACCAACAAAATGGAGTACGTTACAACAAAATGGAGTACGTTAAAAAGGTAAGGAATATAAAAATCATTTTATCCCCTAGGTCAGCGTTTCTTAACCTTTTTCAGTTCGCGAACCCCTAAAAAATCAAGCACAATTTCAAGGACCCCCCTAATTAAAAAAAAACACACATTTTAGAACAAATTATTTTAGTACATGAAATTTTTTTTAAAAATTAAAAATACTGCATTAATGTGAAGGTTGGTGCTGCTTTCTTGCAACTAATTTAGTAATATTCGGTTTGATGTTTTTACTTAATTGTAATCTCAAATCGGATTCCAACTGTAATCTGTTTCTGAATTTGTTTTTGATGTATACATACTTTGAGAATGCCTTTTCACAAAGGTAAGTGGATGAGAAAAGCAGTAAATGTTTCAGTGCTTCTTCTGTTTTTCTTTATAACCTAAACAAAAAAAAAAGTAAATGTTCATAGATAAGACGGCGGACCCCATACATATTACAGGGGCAATGATGACCACAGCTTAAGAAACGCTGACCTAGGTAGGTATATATTTTCTCGATAGTTTGTTTTCAGGTTGATCTCTATAGCTTTATTTTTTTTGGATATGTTCGCTTTTAGAAGAAGAAACTAATATTTTTTGGTATTTTTTAAATTTTAAAACCATGCTTTTGCTTTTGGTCCTAGTCAAAATAGTGTTTATGATTTATGTAATGTTACTATATTTTAAAAATCATATTATTATTGCCTGTTGGGCAATTACTCTATCAGAGATGGTTTTAAGTTCAAAAGCTGATCTCTACCATGATCAATTAAAGCAGCAGTAGCCGATACTTCAGAAATTAAAACCATCTCTACTAGAGTAAACGTCAATAAACAATAATAATATAACATTTCAATGACAGTGATATTATAAAAACAATATATATATATAAAAAAAAACTATTTTATAAGGCCTCTATTAGACTATCAAATATGTTTGGTCGATATTACACTATCAAATTTCTTTGTCCAAGATCTTTTATAAAATATATTTGATAAAGAATTTGACATTGTTAATATACAATATTTTATAAAATCACACATATATTACACTATCAAATTCCTTGATAAAATAAAATCTTTGACAAAGAAATTTGATAGTGTAATATAGGCCTTACTCAAAGATATTTTACAAAAGGTATTTGATGAAAAATTTGACTGTGTTCTTCTTCTTCTTAAAGTGCCTTCTCCATTCAGTGAAGATCGGCAACAACCATGGCAAATTCCTCTCTATTTTTCGCTCTTCTCAGCAAAGTATGTGAGTCCAGGCCTGTCCAATCTCTGATGTTCTTCAGCCAGGAGCATTGCCATCGTCCGGGTCCGCGCTTTCCCTCAATTTTACCCTCGATGATGAGCTGAAGGAATTCATACTTGCTATATCTCATGATATGGCCCAAATAGGCTGCTTTTCTCTTTTTTATTATGTCGAGGAGTTCTCGGTCCTTGTTCGTTTGGTTTAGAACTCGTTCATTCGAGACACGGTCAGTCAATGGTATTCTCAGCATTCTGCAATATACCCATATCTCAAATGCTTCCAACTTATTCATTGCGCTTACTTTGAGTGTCCACGACTCAGCCCCGTAGAGAAATGTGGAAAGTACGTAGCACTTGACGAAGTTGTCTTTTATATGGATGTTGAGACGTTTATCGCACAGTAGGTTCCACAATTTTAGGAAGTTTGATCTAGCCATCTCAATTCGAGCTCTGATCTCAATGTCTGGATTTAGGTCTTCACTAATCCAACTGCCCAAATATCTAAACTTTGAGACTCTTGCTATTGGTGTCCCACCTACGACTACCTCCGTTGCTTGTCTTCCATCTCTATTTATCACCATGACTTTTGTTTTGTTTGTATTTATCCTGAGACCCATTGAGTCGCCCACCGAGGACAGTCTATCAAAGAAGTCTTTGCAGGCCCTCAGTAGTGTCTACAATAACGACTTGAGGTATCATCAGCATATCTCATGTGTTGTTGTTAATCAGCCTGCCATTCACTTTTATGCCGTCTTCTGATTCCTCAAGCGCATTTCGAAATATTAGTTCGGACATATTGTGACTGTGTTAATATATAATATTTTATAACAAAGAAATTTGATAGTATAATAGTAGCCTTACTGTGTTTATGATCCAAAAAGGCATGCTTTCAAAGCTAAAATTGCTATAAATAGTTACTGTCTTATTCAAAAGCGAATATCTCCAATAAAAATAAAGCTATTGAGATG
Source organism: Sitophilus oryzae (assembly GCF_002938485.1). NCBI lineage: Eukaryota > Metazoa > Arthropoda > Insecta > Coleoptera > Curculionidae > Sitophilus > Sitophilus oryzae. The sequence continues at coordinate 5,914 of NW_022145630.1, read as the reverse complement.
AATCAAAAGACAAAGTATCGAGAAAAGATGTACCTAGATATATATACAATGATAAAATTTTTAAGTTCCTTGCATTTATTGTTGGATGTGGGTGCTTCAAACTCTCAGCAAAATATCAACATTTTGTTTTCCCTCGTATATTGACATATAGAAGCTTTCATTTTTAATTTAGAAAGAGGCACTGTAAAGTCAAATAATTTAGCTATAAATTGCTTAGAAACTCATGAAAATCGGCCAACTAGAACAAAATATATTAAACTTTAAAGTACATCAAAATTTTAAGGTGGTCGTTGCAATATCCTGGCAAATATGCGGTTCTTTGTACAAGGAGTTATATAGACTATTAAGTTTTCCATGTTACTAGACCAAGTGAAAAGAACAGGACTGGAGAATGTAACCTAAGCATTAAAAGATGGCCACAATAATCTGAAAACGTCGCAGTGGAACAGTCCGATATAAAAATATAAACTTTATTATTGGTAGTGTTTTTTGAAGTTTTATTTTGTAGAGTTATAGGAAGTTCACACATGCATATTCTGCTATCTTTTGTTGAGAAAACAAATACATAGCAGATCTCACGCTCATTTTATACTTTTGGTCGCTACTGTACGTTAAAATCGCCCATAGCTCCAACGTTAAGAGACCTATTAATCAGAAGTGAACGCCAAAGCGGTCGTACCGAGTACCTGTCTACTTCGGTTGCGTAACAAACAAACGATTATCATTCGGAATCTACTCGCAGTCTGGAAGCCGATTCCTATTATTCTTGTAACGCGTTCTTTGACCGGCGGCTATAGAAAACAATTCGTTGCCGTAATAGCGCTTGGATTTAACTTTCATCTTTATATTTGCCACAGGTGAATTTTGCACCTAATTTTCGATACAAAGACGATGATTGGTGTTCGGAAATTGTTTCTTAACGTAGACGAACGCTATAGTACTTTAACTGTTAAAAGCTTGTTGGGAGAAAATGGATTCGTCGAATTCATAATAATGATGATGAAATTACATTTACTAATTTTGATTCTATTTCTATAGACCATTTATATAGGACTACAATATATTTATTATTAAAAAAAATCAGTTTTGATTCATAACTTTTTATTTAAACAGATATGAAGCCGCTATGTAAATAATTTGAAAGTGCTTCTGGTATATGCTATAGCGCAAATATGTACGTAATAATTAGTGTTATAAATATTAGATTATATGTAGCGGTTATTTTCAAACCTTATTTTTAAAAGGAGGTTTAGGACGGGAGTTAATCATCGCGAACTTACAGATCTGTTATTGCGTTCCCTTTCTTGAGTTATAACGATGAACGTGCTCATCATACCGTCTCAGGGCTTTTAACTAAAAGCCAGTATCTGGGGCAGCTTCACAGAGTGCCAACTCTCCATCTTTTGCAATCAGCCGTACCAAAGTTCAAGGCACGAACGGTCGTCGTCTCGGCGCACTCAGTGATAAGGTGTTCTGGTTTTCCCCCATTTTCCCCTACAGACCCATACATTGTACGCATATTTCGATAGCGTAGATTTCTGCCCGAAGGATGCTGTAGTAGGTGGCCATTGAATTCGGAGTATTTAGTTTTCGGCCCAAATACTCCTATCCCTGTCCCTGCTTTGGTTTTGGAAACATCAGTATACCACCTTATGGTATGGTCTTTTACATAATGAGCAAACTTTTCTCCCTTCCAATCCTTTTTATTACTCAATACTACAGTGAGGTGTTTCTCAAAGTTGTAGATTCTTGGTATGTCCACTATAGTTGGAGAAGTGGAATTTTCTTTTTGAGGGTGTTCCAAGCCCATGACAAAATTCTCCCAGTACTGTTTCCGTCAATGACCATTCTGATCATTGGTATAATTACCGATGACAATGTGCAGTGGTGTTAGGTAAATTTAAGTGTGGTATAACCATGGATGTTACTTTTTCATAATTTAAAGATAACATTTTTTACTCATATGCAAGTTAACTATCAATAATTATAGACTACTACGAGATTGTGTGCTTGCTTTAGATGTATTGTGTGAGCGTAGCAATGTTACGTTAGGCTGAATATCGCAACAATAGGGTCAAAAACGTAACGAAAAAGGAGTTATAATGATCAAACATGGCTCATCAATTCCATTCATAAATCCAGAATTTTTGTGCCGCACTGATGCAAAGCAGTCACCAGAATGACAACAAAAAAGTCGGTGATCAACAAATCGCAGGAGTGGTGGAGAAATTCACCAATGCAGAGACAAGTGTAAATGTCAATAGTAGAACATTTTTCAAAATTTATGGTAGACCTGATAAGCAAAGACAGGAAACTATTAGCCAGGCATCCAAATAGATCCAAAGGTAATGGAATTAATGACAAAACTATGTACAGATTTTGTTAATCTAAAGAAGAAACAACAGAGCATAATGATATATATTTTTGCTAGAGTTGCTATATTTCGACCCCAGAAACACGTCTGAGATTTTTGTGCCAAGAAAAACTGAAAATTCTGTATTTTTCGGAAAACTTCTTTAAGTTCGTTAAAAAACACTATCTTGATAGTATGGCAGCCAGGGGCGGCTTGTCCTATGAGGCAGTGCCTCACCAATGCATTTGAAGAATTATACGTATTAATCGATACAACTTTAATCACAATTTTATATTTTTTTCCCTATTTGCATCAATAATAATTGTATTTTTTATCCGTCACTCTACAATAGATAAATTACGTCGATGGTATTCCTTTAAACGCGCTTCCTTTCCCATATGCGACAAACTCGACGATGTATATCCATCTCATTTGTTCTTTAAGAAGTATATGTGCAGAGGTTTGCCTCTCGCATTTCCTTGTCTAGCTTATTGTGGTATATCGCATTGACGGAGCGACAGCGTTCACTGGAATCTTAAATGTATAGAATGAAAAGAAAAAGCATAGGCAAAACCTTTAGTTGAAGAGAGATAAAATGTATGGAGTAGTAGCGCGTAAAAAGACCGTATTGAGGCGAGCCTCAAATGTAAGTTTAAACCTTAAAAGCCGTTCGTTAAAAATATGTATCACTTCCCGATCAGCCCGAGAGATTTTAGGCGACAGGCTGAAAATGCAGAATTGCATTATTTGGGAATTTGTATTAGTTTGAATCAGAGTTTAAATTAACTCTGCCCGCTCTGCCGGTTATTGCACTGTTTTGTCTCTAATTGAATAATATATACGTTTTTTAATGTGAATTGCATGTTTAATTACTCGTCTTACTGATTACAACGTATTAAGTAAATACCTAAAAAGTGGGCAGTGACTTGTTTGTGTTCATATGATGATTTAGAGGGACTATGCATCATCAGAGGACTTCCCCAGGTAAAGTTTTTCGAATTCGAATCATTTCTACATAAATTGTGTACTCGTATAGTCAAAAATTAAAGCAACCTGTGTTACATAAGGCTATTTCCGCAACTGCTAAAAATTTAGAAATATTTTAAATACAAAAATGTGGCGCTTTTAAAAAATAATATACAGTGTGTATTGCATTTAAAAAAATTGAGATATAGCATTATAATATTGCAATGTTGGCCGTGCCATCAAAAAATCCCTGTATAAAATAATGTGAATTTTTCTCGGATTTCTTCTTTTGTCCTACATACCTCGCTATATACATACTTAAGCAATAATATATCAATAAGTTAAATTCACTCCAGGTTTTTACCACTTTTTAAAAAATTAAATTTTTCAAATATGAATTATCATGGAAATCCCGCATATACAGGGTGGTCCGAATTGTATTCCGGAAACTTCGGCAGCATATTCTGCACATGATACAAAGAATACAAGGTATGATATTGCGCAGGTTGGTCACTACGTCACAGGTGATAATCGGCACCATTGGTCGTAAGCCAATTTCAAATTGTCAAACAGATTGTGTCATCTGTGAAATTTGATTGTGTCAAAATGTGAAAATCATTTTTCAAATGTCAAGCTCGATGTCAAAACATAACTTTTGGGGTTATGTCCTAATTCTTCCCTATTTTAGGTCTTTTTTTATTAGTGGCAATTGAACAATATGGATATTTTTTTGTATGGCGTATGACGTCACAGGTGATATGCGCAAACTTAACGAAATTGGAGCCGCTATCGATCATACCTTGTTTTCTTTGTACCATGTATTCTGCAGATAAAAATAAGTAAAAAAGTTCGGATAAATGTATGTCCTAAAATGCTTAGTTTCGGAGATACAGGGTGTAGAAGTTTAATTTTTATTTCGATTTTTTCCAAATAATTTCTGAAGTAACGTGTCTGGGAGTTTTTTGACATGAGAAATTTGATTTTGATGTCAATATGACTCCTATTTATAGGGGGCGCCACCTACATGTCTATTAACTGTTTTGAAGAGTAATAACTTTTCGTCTGTACCTGTATAAAACTACTTAGTGAAAAAATATACATTTCTCTGACTTTTTACGTAAAAAAGGTCTCTTGGTAAAAATCGCTACGAGAAATGGTTCTCGAGATATTTGCAACGGAAATCATCAATACCTGTCATCATTGACATAAATTAAACATGTTGACAAAATAGTTATTAGACTGAAATCATAAATTTGAAATGTTTTTGTGACAAAAGTTCTACAAAAACTGTTTTATCGTCATTTTTTCGAAGAAAAATTTATAATTAAATTAAAAAAATAAAAATTTCCCAAATTTATTTAGTCAGATAACTATTATTTCAGTCAAATAACTATCTACTCATCGTGTTTATTTTTTGTCAATAATGATATGTATTAACTATTTCCATTCTAAATATTTTCACATTTTTAATTTATTTATTTTTTACGTAAAAATTCACGGAAATGTATATTTTTTACTCAGTAGTTTTATACAGGTACGGACAAAAAGTTATTACTTTTCAAACAAATAAAAACACATGTAGGTGGCGTCCCCTACAAATAGTAGTCATATGGACATCAAAATCAAATTTCCCATGTCAAAAACCTCCCAGACACCAATTTTCATCCAAATATTGACGTTAATTGAAAAATTATTGGGAAAAAATCTAAATAAAAATGAAACTTCTGCACCCTGTATTTCCGAAACTAAGCATTTTATGACATACATTTATACGAAGTTTTTTTACTTATTTTATCTGCAGAATATGCTGCCGAAGTTTCCGGAAGTTCGGACCACCCTGTATAGTGCTTCAAATAAGTCAATAGTGTGATGTATGCTGAACCCAATTCTGTACAGAAAAATGGTAATGCGATTGCAATTTTAAAGAAAATAGGTATTTTTTTAGGATATGCCCTTTTTTTATATAGAACTTCTTTTTCATATATTTGCCAACTACGAAGATATTGGACTTCCTCGTACTAATGGTCACCCTATATACATACTAATAAAAATTCTCTTCTAATGTGCCTCACCATCTTCCTGTGCTACGAGCCGCCCCTGATGGCAGCATAAATACTAGATTAAATTTAGAGGAAAAAACATGAGAGAAAAATCAGCTTTTGTTCTCAAAATTAAAAGAGAAAATGACTATTTTTTTAAATCTTCAAAAAAAGGGTTATTCATTTCCTGGTCCTAAACATGCAAAAGCCATTTCACAAATAACATTAAAGACGAAGGATGTAGGTACCGAATTACTATATTTTTATTTAAATCACATAACTACAACTTTTAATAAGCCATTACGTAATTTTCTATTTTAAATTACAAAATAATTGAAACAAAAAATTTCATATTCAAAATGTGTTAAAAGCTTTAAGTCTAACACCATTTCAAATCTACATTATTAATTGATACAATCTATTCTTATATCACGAATAATACACAATGACGATGTATACCATCCTACATCTTCAGTCAATAGAGACAAAAAACCTTAAAGTGAAGATATATGTGTGAGGTCTATCTAGCTTTTAGCTCAGACTTTACGTTGATTTG
>NW_022145629.1:127192-134319 GCF_002938485.1 Sitophilus oryzae | reverse complement strand
AATATAAAAAAGTTTAAATACGATATATTTTTAATTTAATTATAGCTTCATTAGAATAAAAGAATTACCCGGCTATGATACGGAGAGTTCAGGTGTACTTGAGAAACGAAAGACAGTGTTGTGTTTTTCGGCAAAGTCGTCAGGGAACGACCGTTACGACAGAGACAACCTATCTATCGCTCGTGTCGCACTCATTATAACCTAAAACAATAACACAACAATAACAAGACATTGTCTGACCACACGTTCCAGCTATTTATGAATGAGATGCTCAGTCTATATTTTATTTTAAGTCTATGGTGTCTGCATTCTTGAAATTCCTTTCATAGTCCAGTAGACGTATCTACTTTACCTAGGTACGCCACTGGTGCGCCTTTCCCTTTTTCTTTCAAACCGAAACAGATTGATGGCATCAGACGTTTTTGATAGACCGGAATATTTCGGTTTCCCCCATTGAATGTAAATATGCCCCTAAATGTAAGAGCGTGCAAGGGACGCAAACAGACGGAAGAATAGATTGATTGATTCGATTTTAGGGGAGAAACGGTAGAGAACGCCACTGTCACCTCCGGAGATAGTAGACAGATTGCCGGAGACAGTTTTGACAGGCGGATAAATGTGTGGTGATCCGTTGTCACAGTATTATGTGATGGTAGGAATGTATTTGACAGTAGATATTTAGGAAAATAATTTTCGAAATTTATTATAATAAATTTGTTATAATTGAACAGCAATACAGTGCCACAATATGAAAAAAAAAAACAGCATCAAAGACGGCTGGGGAATGATAATCGACGATAATTTTGGCGAGGTCAAGCCTTAGACGTCAGTCGTTTCCTTGGCCCGTACTCTTCTTTATTTTTTAACGGCGTTTAGTGCCAGATGGCTTTAGGAAAGCTGGAATTTATTTTTATATTGAGTAAAAATGATTTTTAAATAGTCTAGTTTAAAATTCCAAAAAAAAAATATTATCGCCGCAATACTGACTTCACATTTGAATTGAAAATTATGAATTTGGTAAGTTGAGAGTTGAAAAAAAGATTTGGAAGGAGGGTGTAAAAAGAACAATGAGTGCCAGAAACCTAAGTGAGAGGCAATGGCAATGGAACGATCGAAGATCGAAGGACGTGGAAGTTAAGCATCGGATAACGGGTCGCAAGACGTTCTAGACCGATATACAGGGTGGTCCGAACTGTATTCCGGAATTGCGAAATTTAGTAGTTTTATACAAGCACGGACAAAAAGTTATTACTCTTCACACCGGTTAAAAATATGTAGGTGGCTTTCTCTACAAATAGGAGTTAAAGTCCCTAGATATATAAAGTACCGCAATTGGTTTGTTCAATGTTATTGGCGCCAAAATGGCGGATTTTTGGGGTATTTCTGAAAAAACTGTAGTGGTAGGACTGTTTAAATGTCACATTTGTCTGAATTTGTCATGTCAAATGTTGACAAGCTCTCAATTTCACAATAAAAATATTTATCCACATATTTTAAAATAATTACAAAGCCACTAAAATGCTACAAATTTATTAGTTAATAATGTATAGGCGTCGATATCTTTAGTGAAGAAATGTGTATTACGAGAAAAGGCCGCCATTTGATGTGTTTTCTAACATCGTCGATATTCAATACACGTTAGGTAGTGGATTCAATTTATTTATGCTCCAGTGAATATTTTTAACAATCTTATTTGTAGTATAACCTATTGGTACATAAAACTTCATTATAGAACAAGACAAGACCACAATAGATCTGAGAAGGTCGCAGTGGGTCAGGCCGAGATCCACCTCTAGAAATCTAATCTAGAACAAGACAAAGACCTTACTTGCAAACTACCATACATATCTTTTAAAAAGGATGCTAAGTGTAATTGAAATCTCTACGTAATCATTCCCTAAAATGTTTAGTGTAGTTTAGTTTTCAACATTTTGCAGTAAGAAGTTTAGATAAATCTACAATATATTATCATCAGACCAAAGGAAGGATAATTATTTAAAAGAATAAGTTATGTTATGATACATATATAGATTTGGATGACATTGCTTCAGGTGGTTTTACCAGTCAGGACTAACAGGCTCAAATAAATTTGATCCTAATAACAAGAATGTTGTTTATGCATATGCTAACTATATAGTTATTTTCATGGACTTAAATAGATTAGTTTTTATGTATTTATTGATAGTAATTAATATTTTTTGGTTCATATTGTAATTACTAATAAAAAGTAAACAATATAATGTAAGCATGTAAAGTTATATTTAAAAATTTGGTCTTATACTGTCAGTTATAAATAAAAGTGTGTGATTTAAATTTGATTTTTATACATGACATAAAATTGTTAAGATGCATTTGAAGTTTTACATATTGTCGAGGTAAAATTATGCCTACTTAATTTATGTATAACAATAATTACAGTTATTTCAATGTTAAATTTATAGCAGTTTAATTTTTTTATAATAATGACACTTAAACATTATGACACTTGTTGTTTTAAAAATATAACATTAAATTGCAGAGCAAAATATATTTTAATTGTATTATGTGGTATTAACTTGCCTTTATTCAACTAATAATAAATTTGTTGTATAAAAATCACTCCATAACATACAAACCTTAATTATACAGCATACATAAAGAGCTCCTATGCGTTTCAAGCTTCTTTCTAAGCTATTTTTAAATTAAGTGCACATTTACATACCTAAAATGCCGAAACTACCTGAAGTAATACTAATTGAAACAATCTTTCTATCAATATATTAATATATTTCAAAAATAGCAGGTATGTATCATATCAATTTAATTATTACATTTATTTGTTTCAACCATGGTTCAAAATTTTCTCATATAAAAGCCGGCCTTCAAATTTAAGTTTGTAGCTTATTCCTAGATTCATAGTTCTAAAGACTTTAGTTAAATCATGCTTATTTGTCAAAACTAACTACAGCATAACTAGTATAATAGGGAAAGTTTACTTATGGTATAGGTATCCCGTTCTCATCAACAAACAAAGTTTTTCCAATTGTTTTGACTGAATTAAGTACTAAAATGCTAAATGTTATTCCAACTTTATTTCTTCTTACCTATTAACTTACTTCTGTTGGCGTACTTTGCGCTAAAAGGTAACATAAAATAAATGCTAATACAAATGAAAAACACTTGTACGGAAACCATTCGTTTATAACCTCTTAACATATATAGGCCTAAAAAATTAAATCTATGAAACTGAATATAAATATACAACCTGATATTACGTTAAAATGAAGGTAAACTGTAGATAATAAACGTAATTCTATTACAATTAATAAATATTTTATTTTACGGCTTGCCTGTCAATGCTGGTCGGCCATATTGGCGCCGGACCGACCAGCTGCCTAAAAAGTCGAAACAGCGAAATGTTCATGAAATGTTGGCCTCCTTTTTAAATTTGCCGCTAGTTTTGGCGCCAATATGGCGGTAATTGCGGTACTTTATATATCTAGGGACTTTAATAGGAGTCATATTGACATCAAAATCAAGTTTCTCATGTCAAAAAACTCTCAGATACCAATTTTCATCCAAATATTGACGATACATCAGAAATTATTTTGAAAAAATCGAAATAAAAATGGAACTTTTGCACCCTCTATCTCGAAAAGTAAGCATTTTAGAACGTATATAATATAATGATAATAAATAAATATTTATACAAACTTTTTATATATATTTATACAAACTTTTTTACTTATTTTTATCTGCAGAATATGCTGCCGGTTTCCGGAATACAGTTCGGACAACCCTGTATATACAGGGTGTCCCAGAAATAAATGCAAGTATTTTATGGGGTGGTGGATCTCGATAAAAGAAACATATTTTCTCTTTATCGTTTTTCAAATAAGTCGAAAGTAACGGAGTTATTTTACTTTGAATATTTCCAAAAAAAAAAAGATTTTTTACTAAAATTTTGAGAACCACTGGATCTTTTCTGGATTTTCTTTCTTGTCAATTTAATCTAATACCTATGTTGTAAATGCATATTATCCAGAAATTATGTTTTTTACTAAAAACTAAAAAAAAATTCCAAAAAATTTCTAATTTTCAAATTTTTTTTTGCAAAAAAACCTCATAAGCGTGTTTGTGTGGTTGAATTGTACTACCAGTTAAAATACTTGCACTTATTTCTGGGACATCCTGTATAAGTTGAGAGTACTGTCTAGATCTCTAAATATTGTTCAGCATTCTAAATTTAGTAAAAAAAACATATTTAGTAAGTGAAAAAATACAATTCTTGTTACAAAAAAATAAAATATAGCAAACACCCATATATAATTTAGATATTGACGCTCTGCTTAGTATAAATAAAATATTATCTTAGTTTAGTTTAGTTTATTAATTCCTTTTTTAATAGCTTTTAATTTTTTCAAGATTTTTGGGGATCCCGGGATTTAATATCCAGATTTCGGTGATAAACATACACCGGGATCCCGAATTGGAAACCATAATTATCTATACATAATATGATCTCAATTAGAAAAAAACTTAAAATAAAAAGAAATTCTGAGTGGCTTGGAAAGTTTGAAAAACACTGTTTGTTTTTATAGTAACTTTTTCTATTTAGCTACAATTACGCAGTTAAATCTAAATGAAAAAGCAATTGGTATTTTTGTATCCAAACAATTTTACACACCATTTACCTCCGATCCTCCCTTGTTCTAATTTAAAAAAGGTACAGATGAACAAAGCGTGTGGAATTTAATTCGATTCTTTACTTTTTTAGGTCATCTAAGGGAAAATATAAGACGTTTCTACCGTTTTCGGAGCAACATTCAACACACGGTTTAATTACGGGTTTTTTCGCAAAAATAAAAGTAAAAAGTAAAGATTTTGAGTCAAATAACTATCTAGTGAAGTTTGTTTTTGTCAGTTATAACGTGTATTAATTATTTCGATTCCAAAATATCTTGGGAGATATTCTAGCTGGTAGTGTTTTTTACCAAGAGACCTTTTACGTAAACAACGACGAAATGCATACTTTCTGCCACAGTAGTGTATATAATACAAGCACGGACAAAAAGTTATTACTCTTCAAAAGAGTCGAAAAACATCTAGGTACAACATCTTCCCCAACAAGTAGGAGTCATATTGATATCGAAATCGATATCAATATGAGATATATTTATCAGAGAGTCAAACAGCCTTAAAGGCGATCAACTCAGTAACCATCAATTTGAAGTTGGTCAAAGAATGTCTAGAGAAGCTGAACAAAGTAGGCAAAGAAAATAAAGTCCTTTTACTCTGGATGCCAGCCCACAAAGTGCTAGAAGGTAATGAAAAAGGAAACGATCTAGTTAGAAAAGGAGCGAACACTCCACAAACTGAACCAGAACCGTTCCTCTTCCCAAGTGGAAACCAACTAAAAGCGGATCTTAAGAATCGGGAACACTTCATCCGTAACCTGGAATGGGAATCCTCCAATGGTCTAAGATACACGAAGAACTTTCTCAGGACTTACGAGTAAGTAGTTAAGTAAGAAACTCTTCGAATTGTCATGGTATTTTTAACAGGACACTGTCTCCTCAATGAACACCTCAGTAGATTCCAGATAAGAAATAACGGCGAATACACATTCCGTGGAAAATAGGGAAACACTAGAACACCTCATCACTGAATGCCCCGAGACAACCATTCGTGCCATAAACTTTGGTACGACTGATATCGGAGATGGAGAATTACCCTCCGTAAAACGGTCTTAAATACTGGCTTTTGTCAAAAAAGACAAAGACTGTATGATGAGTTATAAATCAAGAAAAGGGGACACAATAAATCCATAAGGGCGCTGTGATTAACTTCCCCCCTTTCATACAATCTACATCTGCAGAATATTGTGTTAAAGTTAATTACAGTTCGGACCACCCTGTAAAGGCTTGGTGCATTTCAGCTGATTTCAACAAATTTCGACCGCAGCGCTTCAACGGCAGAAATCAGAAATTATCAGTACTTATTTCACGCCGCCGTAATGTTGATCGCGTTAAAATAATATTGAAATCGTGGTTTTGTCATAATATTTAAGTATTTTAGTTTTTTGCTAGTGCAGTTATTGAGACTATAAAACGCTCAGGTACGAGGTTTGAGTGATGTAACGCTGTTTCGGGTAGTAAAAACTAAGTGAAAAAGAATTCGAAATAGGCGTCGTGTTGTGTTGTGACAATTTCAAATGTTAATAAAATTGCCGAAAACATGTTAACGCGCAAAGGAGAGCGTAATTAGAGCGTTGTTGGGTGCAATAACATTCAATAACTCAACTTTCCCGGATATTCAACTCTTCCAAAACAATATTTTATAGCTTTAAGGTACATTCAGGCTGAGAGCGTCGAGCGTCGCGTCGCGTTTGCGTCGCGTCCGCGTGTCGAAATGGAATCAATTCACTTAACTTAAATTAGACCGTTCAGGCAGACAGCGTCGCGTTTGGCGTTGCGCTAGCGTCCGCTGAGCATTGCGGTACGAGATCAACGGGGCGGACGCGACGCAAACGCGACGCGACGCTCGACGCTCTCAGCCTGAATGTACCTTTAGAGTTTCTCACACCGATTTGGTCAAAAGCAAAAATTGATTCAAGCAGTTAAACAAGTGAGTAAACAAAGTGCTCGTTACATAATCAAAAAATTAAATAGACATATACTATGAGAGGGTAAAATATAATTTGCAATATTAATGGTATACTTTTTTTAATCAACTAGTGATTAAATGTTTTATGAACATCTTCTAAAATTATAATTATGTACCTTTAAAAAAATCTTTATACTTAGCCGAAATAGCCCCAATTATGCTCCACTAGCAAAACCGGTGATGGTGTGTAGCGAACATAGTTTTATGCTCGCTACTGTAGTTGAATTCATCTAAAAAGCTTTTTTAACTGGAATAATTATAATACAAGTTAGACCAGGGCCCGAATTCTGTAACTTTGACATAAAAACGTTACGCTTTCAAAGCGGTGAGCGCAAGTATTCGATCAGCGAAACGCAAGGCAGTCGATTTTGGTATTCTCGTTGCCATGCGAATCGTGTTCTGGATACGCGCTGAGCACATATTGGCAACATCACAATTTCTAATGTAGCTAACAGTCAAAAGTTGATAACTGACGGATGTAA